>NC_060190.1:2842479-2977014 GCF_021184085.1 Oncorhynchus gorbuscha
CAACATCCTGGATAATAATAATATGTAGTATCCACACCACCACAACCTCAACATCCTGGATAATAATAATAATAATATGTAGTATCCACACCACCACAACCTCAACATCCTGGATAATAATAATATGTAGTATCCACACCACCACAACCTCAACATCCTGGATAATAATAATAATAATATGTAGTATCCACACCACCACAACCTCAACATCCTGGATAATAATAATATGTAGTATCCACACCACCACAACCTCAACATCCTGGATAATAATAATAATATGTAGTATCCACACCACCACAACCTCAACATCCTGGATAATAATAATAATATGTAGTATCCACACCACCACAACCTCAACATCCTGGATAATAATAATATGTAGTATCCACACCACCACAACCTCAACATCCTGGATAATAATAATATGTAGTATCCACACCACCACAACCTCAACATCCTGGATAATAATAATATGTAGTATCCACACCACCACAACCTCAACATCCTGGATAATAATAATATGTAGTATCCACACCACCACAACCTCAACATCCTGGATAATAATAATATGTAGTATCCACACCACCACAACCTCAACATCCTGGATAATAATAATATGTAGTATCCACACCACCACAACCTCAACATCCTGGATAATAATAATATGTAGTATCCACACCACCACAACCTCAACATCCTGGATAATAATAATATGTAGTATCCACACCACCACAACCTCAACATCCTGGATAATAATAATATGTAGTATCCACACCACCACAACCTCAACATTGGATAATAATAATAATAATATGTATCCACACCACCACAACCTCAACATCCTGGATAATAATAATATGTAGTATCCACACCACCACAACCTCAACATCCTGGATAATAATAATAATAATATGTAGTATCCACACCACCACAACCTCAACATCCTGGATATCCACACCACCACAACCTCAACATCCTGGATAATAATAATATGTAGTATCCACACCACCACAACCTCAACATCCTGGATAATAATAATAATAATATGTAGTATCCACACCACCACAACCTCAACATCCTGGATAATAATAATATGTAGTATCCACACCACCACAACCTCAACATCCTGGATAATAATAATATGTAGTATCCACACCACCACAACCTCAACATCCTGGATAATAATAATAATAATATGTAGTATCCACACCACCACAACCTCAACATCCTGGATAATAATAATAACATCCTGGATAATAATAATGTAGTATCCACACCACCACAACCTCAACATCCTGGATAATAATAATATGTAGTATCCACACCACCACAACCTCAACATCCTGGATAATAATAATATGTAGTATCCACACCACCACAACCTCAACATCCTGGATAATAATAATATGTAGTATCCACACCACCACAACCTCAACATCCTGGATAATAATAATAATAATATGTAGTACACCACACCACCACAACCTCAACATCCTGGATAATAATAATATGTAGTATCCACACCACCACAACCTCAACATCCTGGATAATAATAATAATAATATGTAGTATCCACACCACCACAACCTCAACATCCTGGATAATAATAATAATAATATGTAGTATCCACACCACCACAACCTCAACATCCTGGATAATAATAATATGTAGTATCCACACCACCACAACCTCAACATCCTGGATAATAATAATAATATGTAGTATCCACACCACCACAACCTCAACATCCTGGATAATAATAATAATATGTAGTATCCACACCACCACAACCTCAACATCCTGGATAATAATAATAATATGTAGTATCCACACCACCACAACCTCAACATCCTGGATATAATAATATCAACATCCTGGAGTAATCCACACCACCACAACCTCAACATCCTGGATAATAATAATAATATGTAGTATCCACACCACCACAACCTCAACATCCTGGATAATAATAATATGTAGTATCCACACCACCACAACCTCAACATCCTGGATAATAATAATATAATAATAATATGTAGTATCCACACCACCACAACCTCAACATCCTGGATAATAATAATATGTAGTATCCACACCACCACAACCTCAACATCCTGGATAATAATAATAACATGTAGTATCCACACCACCACAACCTCAACATCCTGGATAATAATAATATGTAGTATCCACACCACCACAACCTCAACATCCTGGATAATAATAATATGTAGTATCCACACCACCACAACCTCAACATCCTGGATAATAATAATGTAGTATCCACACCACCTCAACCTCAACATCCTGGATAGTATCCACACCACCACAACCTCAACATCCTGGATAATAATAATAATAATAATATGTAGTATCCACACCACCACAACCTCAACATCCTGGATAATAATAATATGTAGTATCCACACCACCACAACCTCAACATCCTGGATAATAATTATGCCAGAAACACTGTACCCTTTTTTACAACCAACAACAAAAGTAAAACTATTCCACAATAAACACATGCTGGAGAAACTCTGGCCAATCAGAAGCCAACCAGTCACTGACTGTACTGGGCAGCCATCAACTCGGAACTCAAAAACATTTTTTGAAAAAGTGGACATCCTAAATAACATAATTTATACTGGAATTACTCCAGAAACACTCAACAACACAGACAAACTGCTGTGTAATAGCCTCAAGAATGAAAACAATAACGAGACACTGACGATCACCTCCAATACCTCCTGGACTGGACCAACAACATCCATCACCTCCAATACCTCCTGAACTGGACCAACAACATCCATCACCTCCTGAACTGGACCAACAACATCCATCACCTCCAATACCTCCTGGACTGGACCAACAACATCCATCACCTCCAATACCTCCTGAACTGGACCAACAACATCCATCACCTCCTGAACTGGACCAACAACATCCATCACCTCCAATACCTCCTGAACTGGACCAACAACATCCATCACCTCCAATACCTCCTGGACTGGACCAACAACATCCATCACCTCCAATACCTCCTGGACTGGACCAACAACATCCATCACCTCCAATACCTCCTGGACTGGACCAACAACATCCATCACCTCCAATACCTCCTGGACTGGACCAACAACATCCATCACCTCCTGAACTGGACCAACAACATCCATCACCTCCTGGACTGGACCAACAACATCCATCACCTCCAATACCTCCTGGACTGGACCAACAACATCCATCACCTCCAATACCTCCTGGACTGGACCAACAACATCCATCACCTCCTGAACTGGACCAACAACATCCATCACCTCCAATACCTCCTGGACTGGACCAACAACATCCATCACCTCCAATACCTCCTGAACTGGACCAACAACATCCATCACCTCCCATCACCTGAACTGGACCAACAACATCCATCACCTCCAATACCTCCCTCCAATACCTCCTGGACTGGACCAACAACATCCATCACCTCCAATACCTCCTGAACTGGACCAACAACATCCATCACCTCCAACCTAATACCTCCTGAACTGGACCAACAACATCCATCACCTCCAATACCTCCTGGACTGGACCAACAACATCCATCACCTGGACCAACAACATCCATCACCTCCAATACCTCCTGGACTGGACCAACATCCATCACCTCCAATACCTCCTGGACTGGACCAACAACATCCATCACCTCCAATACCTCCTGGACTGGACCAACAACATCCATCACCTCCAATACCTCCTGGACTGGACCAACAACATCCATCACCTCCAATACCTCCTGGACTGGACCAACAACATCCATAACCTCCAATACCTCCTGGACTGGACCAACAACATCCATCACTTCCTGGACTGGACCAACAACATCCATCATGTGGGGCGGCAGGGTAGCCTAGTGGTTAGAGTGTTGGACTAGTAACCAAAAGGTTGCAAGTTCAAATCCCTGAGCTGACAAGGTACAAATCTAGCGTTCTGCCGCTGAACAGGCAGTTAACCCACTGTTCCCAGGCCGTCATTGAAAATAAGAATTTGTTCTTAAGTGACTTGCCTGGTTAAAGAAAGGTAAAACATTTTTTACTTTTTATTTTTTAAAAGACCAGATTACAGACCAATGAATCACACTTAAAGGATGCACATGCAACAGACCAGATTACAGACCAATGAAACACACTTAAAGGATGCACATGCAACAGACCAGATTACAGACCAATGAAACACACTTAAAGGATGCACATGTGAAGAGGAATAATACACCAGGGTGAAGATAGAGGACCTCCCATCATCCTAGACAAATGTTTATAAATAAATCATAATTGTATTTTATTAAATGATATAGGTAAAATGATTTTATCTTATACTATTGCCTAGAAAAAGACTGTGGTTATTATTTAATGCCCAATAGAAATGAAAAAGGTAAATCATGTATTTTGCTGGTGTGGAAGTTTCATTCAGGGTCATATTTGTTAGTCCACACAGTTGCAAAAGGTTTTGCAACAGAAGACAACAACCCTCCCCCATTTTTGTCCCTCCCAGTTTCGGTCCGTTTGCTTCAGTTTAATTTCTATTGAACATGACCCTGATCTCTTTGTTATACTAAATAATCTGTTTTTGACAGGAGAGAGGCCAGACACAGCGGAACCAGAGCCAGAGACGTCCAATCCAGCAAGACCACATCACTGCTCCCTCTGTGGAAAGAGTTTTAGCCAGTTAATGAATCTGAAAAGACACGAGAGAACACACATAGGAGATAAGCCTCATCAATGCTCCCATTGTGGGAAGAGTTTTACCAGATTAGAACACCAGAAAAAACACGAGAGAACACACACAGGAGAGAAACCTTTCCACTGCTCCCAGTGCGGAAATAATTTTACCCGGTTAGGGAGCCTGAATGAGCACAAGAGAATTCACACAGGAGAGAAACCTTTCCATTGTTCCCTGTGTGGAAAGAATTTTACCTGGTTAGCAAGCCTGAATGAACATAAGAAAATTCACACAGGAGAGAAACCTTTCCACTGCTCCCAGTGTGGAAAGAATTTTGCCCGGTTGTGGAACCTAAAGGAGCATGAAAGAATACACACTGGAGAAAAGATATACCAATGCTCCCACTGTGGAAAGAGTTTTACCTGGTTAGGTGATCTGAAGAGACATAAGAAGACACACACAGGAGAGAAGCCTTAGCAATGCTCCCACTGTGGAAAGAGATTCACCCGGGCATGAGGGAACACGCAGACAAGAAAGCCTTACCACTGTACCCCAGGTGGAGAGAGATTTACCCAGTTAGGGAAAGACCATGAGGGAACACGCAGACAAAAAGCCTTACCGCTGCTCCCAGGATGTAGAGCGATATCAAATCACATGGACCTGAAGTTCACAAGAGCACACACACTGCTCTGACATTTGTATTCTATATATTAAATTAGTTTTTATATATGCCACATTAACTCAATAATACAGAATGTAATAAAACATAGAAACGTTTTTTTTTATAAACACATGAATTGAATATTTTGTCTGTTTTAAATGTAGAATAAACCGTCAGTTTGAATGAACACTCTCTCAGACTGTCTCTCTCTGTGTGTTTCATCTGCATGTGGTGCAGGAGTATTAACACCTGACTACTAGCTACAGTGGGGGAAGTATTAACACCTGACTACTAGCTACAGTGGGGGGGTATTAACACCTGACTACTAGCTACAGTGGGGGGTATTAAAACCTGACTACTAGCTACAGTGGGGGGAGTATTAACACCTGACTACTAGCTACAGTGGGGGGAGCATTAACACCTGACTACTAGCTACAGTGGGGGGGGGTATTAACACCTGACTACTAGCTACAGTGGGGGGTATTAACACCTGACTACTAGCTACAGTGGGGGGGTATTAACACCTGACTACTAGCTGACCTGACTACTACAGTGGGGGGGAGTATTAACACCTGACTACTAGCTACAGTGGGGGGGGGTGAGTATTAACACCTGACTACTAGCTACAGTGGGGGGGGGGGAGTATAACACCTGACTACTAGCTACAGTGGGGGGTGGAGGAGGAGTATTAACACCTGACTACTAGCTACAGTGGGGGGGGTATTAACACCTGACTACTAGCTACAGTGGGGGGGGAGTATTAACACCTGACTACTAGCTACAGTGGGGGGTGAGTATTAACACCTGACTACTAGCTACAGTGGGGGGGTGTGGAGGAGGAGTATCAACACCTGACTACTAGCTACAGTGGGGGGTGTGGAGGAGGAGTATCAACACCTGACTACTAGCTACAGTGGGGGGTGGGGGGGTGAGTATTAACACCTGACTACTAGCTACAGTGGGGGGGGGTGGAGGAGGAGTATCAACACCTGACTACTAGCTACAGTGGGGGGTGGAGGAGGAGTATCAACACCTGACTACTAGCTACAGTGGGGGGAGGAGGAGTATCAACACCTGACTACTAGCTACAGTGGGGGGGGTGGAGTATATCAACACCTGACTACTAGCTACAGTGGGGGGGGGGGTGGAGGAGGAGTATCAACACCTGACTACTAGCTACAGTGGGGGGGTGGAGGAGGAGTATCAACACCTGACTACTAGCTACAGTGGGGGGGAGGAGGAATATCAACACCTGACTACTAGCTACAGTGGGGGGAGGAGTATCAACACCTGACTACTAGCTACAGTGGGGGGGAGGAGTATCAACACCTGACTACTAGCTACAGTGGGGGGGGGAGGAGGAGTATCAACACCTGACTACTAGCTACAGTGGGGGGAGGAGGAGTATCAACACCTGACTACTAGCTACAGTGGGGGGGGGAGGAGGAGTATCAACACCTGACTACTAGCTACAGTGGGGGAGGAGGAGTATCAACACCTGACTACTAGCTACAGTGGGGGAGGAGTATCAACACCTGACTACTAGCTACAGTGGGGGGGGGGGAGTATCAACACCTGACTACTAGCTACAGTGGGGGGTGGAGGAGGAGTATCAACACCTGACTACTAGCTACAGTGGGGGGTGGAGGAGTATCAACACCTGACTACTAGCTACAGTGGGGGGAGGAGTATCAACACCTGACTACTAGCTACAGTGGGGGGTGGAGGAGGAGTATTAACACCTGACTACTAGCTACAGTGGGGGGTGGAGGAGGAGTATCAACACCTGACTACTAGCTACAGTGGGGGGGACTGGAGGAGGAGTATCAACACCTGACTACTAGCTACAGTGGGGGGGGGGTGGAGGAGGAGTATTAACACCTGACTACTAGCTACAGTGGGGGGTGAGTATCAACACCTGACTACTAGCTACAGTGGGGGGGAGGAGGAGTATCAACACCTGACTACTAGCTACAGTGGGGGGGGGAGAGGAGGAGTATCAACACCTGACTACTAGCTACAGTGGGGGGGTATCAACACCTGACTACTAGCTACAGTGGGGGGTGGAGGAGGAGTATTAAGTGGGGGTATCAACACCTGACTACTAGCTACAGTGGGGGGGGAGGATATCAACACCTGACTACTAGCTACAGTGGGGGGTGGAGGACTACTAGCTACAGTGGGGGGGGGTGGAGGAGTATTAACACCTGACTACTAGCTACAGTGGGGGGGTGGAGTATCAACACCTGACTACTAGCTACAGTGGGGGGTGGAGGAGGGGGGGTGAGTATTAACACCTGACTACTAGCTACAGTGGGGGGGGGAGGAGTATTAACACCTGACTACTAGCTACAGTGGGGGGTGAGTATTAACACCTGACTACTAGCTACAGTGGGGGTGAGTATTAACACCTGACTACTAGCTACAGTGGGGGGGGAGGAGGAGTATTAACACCTGACTACTAGCTACAGTGGGGGGGAGTATTAACACCTGACTACTAGCTACAGTGGGGGGACTACTAGCTACAGTGGGGGAGGTATTAACACCTGACTACTAGCTACAGTGGGGGGTGTATTAACACCTGGGGTGGGGGGAGTATTAACACCTGACTACTAGCTACAGTGGGGGGTGGGGAGTATTAACACCTGACTACTAGCTACAGTGGGGACTACTAGCTGGAGTGGGGGGTATCAACACCTGACTACTAGCTACAGTGGGGGGTGGAGGAGGAGTATTAACACCTGACTACTAGCTACAGTGGGGGGTATCAACACCTGACTACTAGCTACAGTGGGGGGGGACTACTAGCTACAGTGGGGAGGAGTATTAACACCTGACTACTAGCTACAGTGGGGGGTGTGAGTATCAACACCTGACTACTAGCTACAGTGGGGGGGGGAGGAGGAGTATTAACACCTGACTACTAGCTACAGTGGGGGGGGTGGAGGAGTATTAACACCTGACTACTAGCTACAGTGGGGGGGAGTATTAACACCTGACTACTAGCTACAGTGGGGGGGTGAGTATCAACACCTGACTACTAGCTACAGTGGGGGGGTGGAGACTACTAGCTACAGTGGGGGGGGAGGAGGAGTATCAACACCTGACTACTAGCTACAGTGGGGGGGACTACTAGCTACAGTGGGGGGGGAGTATTAACACCTGACTACTAGCTACAGTGGGGGGGGGTGGAGGAGGAGTATCAACACCTGACTACTAGCTACAGTGGGGGGGAGGAGGAGGAGTATCAACACCTGACTACTAGCTACAGTGGGGGGGGGAGGAGGAATTAACACCTGACTACTAGCTACAGTGGGGGGTGGAGTATTAACACCTGACTACTAGCTACAGTGGGGGGGGGTGGAGGATATAACACCTGACTACTAGCTACAGTGGGGGGGGGTGGAGGAGGAGTATCAACACCTGACTACTAGCTACAGTGGGGGGGGAGGAGGAGTATTAACACCTGACTACTAGCTACAGTGGGGGGGGGTGGAGGAGGAGTATCAACACCTGACTACTAGCTACAGTGGGGGGGTGGAGGAGGAGTATCAACACCTGACTACTAGCTACAGTGGGGGAGTATCAACACCTGACTACTAGCTACAGTGGGGGGGGAGTATTAACACCTGACTACTAGCTACAGTGGGGGGGTGGGAGTATCAACACCTGACTACTAGCTACAGTGGGGGGGGTGACTACTAGCTACAGTGGGGGGTGGAGGAGGAGTATTAACACCTGACTACTAGCTACAGTGGGGGGACTACTAGCTACAGTGGGGGTGGAGGAGGAGTATTAACACCTGACTACTAGCTACAGTGGGGGGTGAGTAGACTACTAGCTACAGTGGGGGGGGGTGAGTATTAACACCTGACTACTAGCTACAGTGGGGGGGTGGAGGAGGAGTATTAACACCTGACTACTAGCTACAGTGGGGGGGGGGGTGGAGGAGGAGTATTAACACCTGACTACTAGCTACAGTGGGGGGGTGGAGGAGGAGTATCAACACCTGACTACTAGCTACAGTGGGGGGTGGAGGAGGAGTATTAACACCTGACTACTAGCTACAGTGGGGGGTGGAGGAGGAGTATCAACACCTGACTACTAGCTACAGTGGGGTGGGGGAGTATCAACACCTGACTACTAGCTACAGTGGGGGGGTGGAGGAGGAGTATTAACACCTGACTACTAGCTACAGTGGGGGGGGGATCAACACCTGACTACTAGAGTGGGGGGAGTATCAACACCTGACTACTAGCTACAGTGGGGGGGTGGAGGAGGAGTATTAACACCTGACTACTAGCTACAGTGGGGGGGGAGTATCAACACCTGACTACTAGCTACAGTGGGGGGTGGAGGAGGAGTATCAACACCTGACTACTAGCTACAGTGGGGGGGGTGAGTATTAACACCTGACTACTAGCTACAGTGGGGGTGAGTACAGTACTAGCTACAGTGGGGGTGGGGGTGGAGGAGGAGTATTAACACCTGACTACTAGCTACAGTGGGGGGGAGGAGGAGTATCAACACCTGACTACTAGCTACTAGCTACAGTGGGGGGGTGGAGGAGGAGTATCAACACCTGACTACTAGCTACAGTGGGGGGGTATTAACACCTGACTACTAGCTAGTGGGGGGGTATCAACACCTGACTACTAGCTACAGTGGGGGGTATTAACACCTGACTACTAGCTACAGTGGGGGGTATGAGGGGAGTATCAACACCTGACTACTAGCTACAGTGGGGGGAGTATTAACACCTGACTACTAGCTACAGTGGGGGGGAGTATTAACACCTGACTACTAGCTACAGTGGGGGGTGAGCACCTGACTACTAGCTACAGTGGGGGGTATTAACACCTGACTACTAGCTACAGTGGGGGGGTATTAACACCTGACTACTAGCTACAGTGGGGGGGTGAGTATAACACCTGACTACTAGCTACAGTGGGGGGACTACTAGTATCAACACCTGACTACTAGCTACAGTGGGGGGGAGTATAACACCTGACTACTACCAGTGGGGGGTGACTATCAACACCTGACTACTAGCTACAGTGGGGGGTGAGTATCAACACCTGACTACTAGCTACAGTGGGGGGTGAGTATCAACACCTGACTACTAGCTACAGTGGGGGGGTGAGTCAACACCTGACTACTAGCTACAGTGGGGGGTGAGTATTAACACCTGACTACTAGCTACAGTGGGGGGTGAGTATCAACACCTGACTACTAGCTACAGTGGGGGTGGAGTATCAACACCTGACTACTAGCTACAGTGAGGAGTATCAACACCTGACTACTAGCTACAGTGGGGGTGGAGACTACTAGCTACAGTGGGGGGTGGACCACCTGACTACTAGCTACAGTGGGGGGTGGAGGAGGAGTATCAACACCTGACTACTAGCTACAGTGGGGGTGGAGGAGGAGGAGTATCAACACCTGACTACTAGCTACAGTGGGGGGTGGAGGAGGAGTATCAACACCTGACTACTAGCTACAGTGGGGGTGTGGAGGAGGAGTATCAACACCTGACTACTAGCTACAGTGGGGGGGAGGAGGAGTATCAACACCTGACTACTAGCTACAGTGGGGGTGGAGGAGGAGGAGTATCAACACCTGACTACTAGCTACAGTGGGGGGGTGGAGGAGGAGTATCAACACCTGACTACTAGCTACAGTGGGGGGGGAGTATCAACACCTGACTACTAGCTACAGTGGGGGGGGAGTATCAACACCTGACTACTAGCTACAATCTGATAGGGTCATTCTGATCCAGATGCCACATTATCACAGAATCACAGAGGCTGTCACAGTGGTAGAGGAGGAGACATAATCATTCAGAATGAAAAAAGGGAGGAAGAGGAGGCTGTCACAGTGGTAGAGGAGGAGACATAATCATTCACAATGAAAAAAGGGAGGAAGAGGAGGCTGTCACAGTGGTAGAGGAGGAGACATAATCATTCAGAATGAAAAAAGGGAGGAAGAGGAGGCTGTCACAGTGGTAGAGGAGGAGACATAATCATTCAGAATGAAAAAAGGGAGGAAGAGGAGGCTGTCACAGTGGTAGAGGAGGAGACATAATCATTCAGAATGAAAAAAGGGAGGAAGAGGAGGCTGTCACAGTGGTAGAGGAGGAGACATAATCATTCAGAATGAAAAAAGGGAGGAAGAGGAGGCTGTTATAGTGAAAGAAGAAGATGAGTATTTCATAGTGAAAGAAGAGGAAAGGTCCTTTTGGAGTGAAAGACGAAGAGGAGACTAGAGATCTGATTAACACCAGTGAGTACTATCTTAGAAACAGGAGCACCAACTCTGCAGTTGTTCAACTAATGTATGATTTTTAATAAGAGTCATTCTACTGACGTTTTACACTTGAATATGTTATTCAGGGGTTCAGTACGAGAGAACAGTGTTCAGCGTTGAATTCAACTGTGTGATTGGTGTCCCGGAGATTGTGCTTTCAAATGGTCACATCCATATTAAAGGATAAATGTGCCTTTAAAGAAATATATATATATACAACAAAATGAAGAAGAAGGGTCCAGACACTTGTTTTTGCGATTTCACTTGTTTTTGAGAAATTATACCAACCATTGATTAATTACCCCAAACATTGATTAATTACCCCAACCATTGATTAATTACCCCAACCATTGATTAATTACCCCAACCATTGATTAATTACCCCAAACATTGATTAATTGATTAGGGATGGACACAGTTAGTTGAATATTCTTTACATGAAATAACCTTAAATCCTCTGTGGCATTTCTCCATGCAAGGATACAAGGATAGACCACGACAGTTTCATGACCCTGTGAAATATACATACCGGCAGCCGACACACTTTTCATACGTGTAGCTTCTTCTTGTCAGCCAATCAAAGCAGCTCTACAGTCAAAGACTCCATGTGAATTACAGTTACGGAATGAAGTTGGTTAAATGACAAAGAGTCGGCTACAATTATCAACCAACAGGTAGGCTGCTGTTTAATCTGAATGGAGTTGTTGTAGACATGGACAGGTAAGGCAGCAAAATAGCCTCATTTAGCCTCGCTAGCTTCTTCACACTGCAGCTTTAAAGTGAGGCTCCATGTGAAAAAAATCTGGATATTAGTCCAATAGGGAAATCATTTCAAATGCCCTCCTCTACCATCCATTCATTTCCTCCTCCTTGTTGTGCAGTAGGGGGGTTCTGAACTAACATGGACAACGACTCCAAAAACACCCAAATACGTCTTTTTGGGAACAAATTACGACTAAATAACGACTAGATGATGTCTGTATCATGTAGGGGTCAGAGGTCATGGGGTCTGACAGTATAATGACTAGATGATGTCTGTATCATGTAGGGTTCAGAGGTCATGGGGTCTGACAGTATAATGACTAGATGATGTCTGTATCATGTCGGGGTCAGAGGTCATGGGGTCTGACAGTATAATGACTAGATGATGTCTGTATCATGTAGGTTCAGATCATAGGGTCTGTCTGTATAACGACTAGATGATGTCTGTATCATGTAGGGGTCAGAGGTCATGGGGTCTGACAGTTTAATGACTAGATGATGTCTGTATCATGTAGGGGTCAGAGGTCATGGGGTCTGACAGTATAATGACTAGATGATGTCTGTATCATGTAGGGGTCAGAGGTCATGGGGTCTGACAGTATAATGACTCGATGATGTCTGTATCATGTAGGGGTCAGAGGTCATGGGGTCTGACAGTATAATGACTAGATGATGTCTGTATCATGTAGGGGTCATGGGGTCATGGGGTCTGACAGTATAATGACTAGATGATGTCTGTATCATGTAGGGTTCAGAGGTCATGGGGTCTGACAGTATAACGACTAGATGATGTCTGTATCATGTAGGGGTCATGGGGTCTGACAGGAGGCATGTAGAGGTCATGGGGTCTGACAGTATAATGACTGGATGATGTCTGTATCATGTAGGGGTCATGGGGTCTGACAGGAGGCATGTAGAGGTCTGAAAAGGGCCTAAAATGGCCACTTTCATCCTGAGTGTCTCAGAAAGAGAATATGAGATAACAAAAATATTATCTTGGGGTGGAATCTGCCTCTTATCGTGTGGAAGTTTCATTCGGGGTCATATTCATTAGTCCACACTGTAGCAAAAGGTGTTGCAAACAGAAGACAAAAACCCTCCCTGTTTCACACCACTTGCTTCTGTTTCATTTCAATTGAACATGACCCTGATCTCACTGTTAAATTAAATCATCTGTCTTTGGCAGGAGAGAGACCCGACTCAGAGGAACCAGAGCCAGAGACGTCCAAACCAGCAAGACGACTCCACTGCTCTCTGTGTGGAAATAGTTTCACCCGGTTAGACAGCCTGAAACGACATGAAAAAACACACACAGGAGAGAAGCCTCATCACTGCTCCCACTGTGGAAAGCGATTTAGCCAGTTAGTGAACCTGAAAGAACATAATAAATTGCACACAGAGGAGAAGCCTTACCATTGCTCCCTGTGCGAACAGAGTTTTAAACGGTTAGGGCACCTGAAAAGACACGAAAGGACACACATAGGAGATAAACCTCATCGTTGCTCCCAGTGTGGGAAGACTTTTACTCGATTAGAACACCAGAAAGAACATGAGAGAACACACACAGAAGAGAAACCTTTTCAATGCTCCCAATGTGGAAAGAATTTCACCCGTTCAGAACACAAGACAGAACATGAGAGAACACACACAGGAGAGAAACCTTTCCACTGCTCACAGTGTGGGAAGAATTTTACCCGTTTAGGGAGCCTGAATGAGCACAAAAAAATTCACACAGGAGAGAAACCTTTCTACTGCTCCCAGTGTGGAAAGAATTTTACCCGGTTATGGAACCTGAAAACGCATAAGAGAATGCACACAGGGGAGAAGGCTTACCACTGCACCCAGTGTGGAAAGAGTTTTAGGTGGTTATGGAACCTAAAGGAGCATGAAAGAATACACACCGGAGGAGAGAAGATTTACCAATGTTCTCAATGTGGGAAGAGTTTTACCTGGTTAGGTGACCTGAAAAGACATGAGAGGACACACACAGGAGATAAGCCTCATCAATGCTTCCATTGTGGAAAGAGTTTTACAGAGTTAGGTAGCCTGGAAAAACACAGGGGACTGCACACCGGAGAGAAGCCCTACCACTGCTCCCAGTGTGAAAGTGTTTTTACCCAGGTAAGACATCTGAAAAGACACGAGAGGACACACACAGGAGAGAGGCCTTTCCACTGCTTTTTCTCTCTGAAAAGAAAGACACACAGTTTTTCAAAGAGTTAGGGAAAATACTGAAAACTCAATTCTGGATGAAGCCTCACACACATTGTAAAGCAGAGAAGGTGAATGCACCAATTTGCCTTAGCAATGCTTTCTTTGTGTGGAAAGAGATTTATCCTGGTTGGGAGCATGAAAATACATAAGAAACTCAATTCTGGAGAGAAGCCTCATCAATGCTCTTTGTGTGGAAAGATATTTACCTGGTTAAGGTGACTGAGAGAACATGAAAGAATCCAAACCTGATATCAAATGTTCTCAATGCTCCCAGTGTGGAAAGAGATTTACCCAGTTAGGGAAAGACCATGAGGGAACACGCAGACAAGAAGCCGTGACCACCGCTGTACCTGACCATATATCCAGGTGGAAAGAGATTTCAAATCACATTGACCTAAAGTTCAGCACACACACTGCTCCGACATTTGACTTCTATTTTTTCTTATTTTTTTTAATGTGTGTGTTTTGTTATGCCACATGAACTAAATTATTTTAAAACCATGAATTTAATATTTAGTATGTCTGTTTAAATTTTAAAATGTAGAGTACGTCAGTTTGAATGAACACACTCTCAAACTCTGTCTCTGTGTGTTTTCTCTGTGTGTTTCATCTGCATGTCTTTCCTCCAGCACTACAGATAATCAAGTGATATTTGGATGTGATGCATTTGTTCCAATGTTTACATCTGTATCCTACAGAGCCTTTAAAGGGTAGAGTCTGTTCACATCTAGAAGTAGTAGTAGTAGAGGAGTATTAATACCTGGGTGTTGTTTCACCATAGAGGTAGTAGATGATATCTAAACATACCTGACCATATATCTATACATACCTGACCATATATCTAAACATACCTGACCATATATCTATACATACCTGACCATATATCTATACATACCTGACCATATATCTATACATACCTGACCATATATCTATACATACCTGACCATATATCTATATATACCTGACCATATATCTATACCTCTATACATACCTGACCATATATCTATACATACCTGACCATATATCTATATCCATATACATACCTGACCATATATCTATACATACCTGACCATATATCTATATCTATACTATACATACCTGACCATATATCCTATATCTATACATACCTGACCATATATCTATACATACCTGACCATATATCTATACATACCTGACCATATATCTATACTATACCTGACCATATATCTATATACCTGATACCTGACCATATATCTATATACTGACCATATATCTATATCTATACATACCTGACCATATATCTATACATACCTGACCATATATCTATATCTATACATACCTGACCATATATCTATACATACCCATGACCATATATCTATATCTATACATACCTGACCATATATCTATACATACCTGACCATATATCTATATCTATACCCTGACCATATATCTATATCTATACATACTGACCATATATCTATATCTATACATACCTGACCATATATCTATACCTGACCATATATCTATACCCTGACCATATATCTATATCTATACATACCTGACCATATATCTATATCTATACATACCTGACCATATATCTATATCTATACATACCTGACCATATATCTATATATCTATATCTATACATACCTGACCATATATCTATATCTATACATACCTGACCATATATCTATATCTATACATACCTGACCATATATCTATATCTATACATACCTGACCATATATCTATACATACCTGACCATATATCTATACATACCTGACCATATATCTATACATACCTGACCATATATCTATACATACCTGACCATATATCTATACATACCTGACCATATATCTATATCTATACATACCTGACCATATATGACCATATATCTATACATACCTGACCATATATCTATACATACCTGACCATATATCTATATCCTATACTATACATACCTGACCATATATCTATACATACCTGACCATATATCTATACATACCTGACCATATATCTATACATACCTGACCATATATCTATACATACCTGACCATATATCTATACATACCTGACCATATATCTATACATACCTGACCATATATCTATACATACCTGACCATATATCTATACATACCTGACCATATATCTATATCTATACATACCTGACCATATATCTATACATACCTGACCATATATCTATACATACCCTGACCATATATCTATACATACCTGACCATATATCTATACATACTGACCATATCTATATCTATACATACCTGACCATATATCTATATCTATACATACCTGACCATATATCTATATCTATACATACCTGACCATATATCTATATCTATATACCTGACCATATATCTATACATACCTGACCATATATCTATACATACCTGACCATATATCTATATCTATACCTGACCATATATCTATACATACCTGACCATATATCTATATCTATACATACCTGACCATATATCTATACATACCTGACCATATATCTATATCTATACCTGACCATATATCTATACATACCTGACCATATATCTATATCTATACATACCTGACCATATATCTATATCTATACATACCTGACCATATATCTATACATACCTGACCATATATCTATACATACCTGACCATATATCTATACATACCTGACCATATATCTATACATACCTGACCATATATCTATATCTATACATACCTGACCATATATCTATATCTATACATACCTGACCATATATCTATATCTAAACATACCTGACCATATATCTATATCATACCATATATCTATATCTGACCATATATCTATACATACCTGACCATATATCTATATACTATATATACCTGACCATATATCTATATCTATACATACTGACCATATATCTATATCTATACATACCTGACCATATATCTATATCTATACATACCTGACCACCATATATCTATATACATATCTGACCATATATCTATATCTATACATACCTGACCATATATCTATACATACCTGACCATATATCTATATCATACCTGACCATATATCTATATCATACCTGACCATATATCTATACATACCTGACCATATATCTATACATACCTGACCATATATCTATATCTATACATACCTGACCATATATCTATATCTATACATACCTGACCATATATCTATACATACCTGACCATATATCTATATCTATACATACCTGACCATATATCTATACATACCTGACCATATATCTATATATACCTGACCATATATCTATACATACCTGACCATATATCTATATATCATACCTGACCATATATCTATATCTATACATACCTGACCATATATCTATACATACCTGACCATATATCTATATCTATACATACCTGACCATATATCTATACATACCTGACCATATATCTATACATACCTGACCATATATCTATATCTATACATACCTGACCATATATCTATACATACCTGACCATATATCTATACATACCTGACCATATATCTATATCTATACATACCTGACCATATATCTATATCTATACATACCTGACCATATATCTATACATACCTGACCATATATCTATATCTATACATACCTGACCATATATCTATATACATACCTGACCATATATCTATATCTATACATACCTGACCATATATCTATACATACCTGACCATATATCTATATCTATACCTGACCATATATCTATACATACCTGACCATATATCTATATCTATACATACCTGACCATATATCTATATCTATACATACCTGACCATATATACCTGACCATATATCTATACATACCTGACCATATATCTATATCTATACATACCTGACCATATATCTATATCTATACATACCTGACCATATATCTATACATACCTGACCATATATCTATATCTATACCTGACCATATATCTATATATATCTATACATACCTGACCATATATCTATATCTATACATACCTGACCATATATCTATACATACCTGACCATATATCTATACATCTATATCTATATCTATACCTGACCATATATCTATACATACCTGACCATATATCTATACATACCTGACCATATATCTATATCTATACATACCTGACCATATATCTATATCTATACATACCTGACCATATATCTATACTATACCTACCTGACCATATATCTATACATACCTGACCATCTATATCTATACATACCTGACCATATATCTATATCTACATACCTGACCATATATCTATATGACCATATATCTATACATACCTGACCATATATCTATATCATACCTGACCATATATATCTATACATACTATATCTATACATACCTGACCATATATCTATATCTATACATACCTGACCATATATCTATATCTACCTACCTGACCATATATCTATACATACCTGACCATATATCTATACATACCTGACCATATATCTATATACATACCTGACCATATATCTATATCTATACATACCTGACCATATATCTATACCATATATACTGACCATATATCTATACATACCTGACCATATATCTATACATACCTGACCATATATCTATATCTATACATACCTGACCATATATCTATACATACCTGATATATCTATACATACCTGACCATATATCTATACATACCTGACCATATATCTATACATACCTGACCATATATCTATACATACCTGACCATATATCTATATACCTGACCATATATCTATACATACCTGACCATATATCTATACATACCTGACCATATATCTATCTATACATACCTGACCATATATCTATACATACCTGACCATATATCTATACATACCTGACCATATATCTATACATACCTGACCATATATCTATACATACCTGACCATATATCTATATACATACCTGACCATATATCTATATCTATACCTGACCTATATATATATCTATATCTATACCCATATATCTATATCTATACACCTGACCATATATCTATACATACCTGACCATATATCTATACATACCTGACCATATATCTATACATACCTGACCATATATCTATATACATACCTGACCATATATCTATACCTGACATATCTATACATACCTGACCATACATACCTGATATCTATACATACCTGACCATATATCTATACATACCTGACCATATATCTATACATACCTGACCATATATCTATACATACCTGACCATATATCTATATCTATACATACCTGACCATATATCTATATCTATACATACCTGACCATATATCTATATCTATACATACCTGACCATATATCTATACATACCTGACCATATATCTATACATACCTGACCATATATCTATACTATACCTGACCATATATCTATACATACCTGACCATATATCTATACATACCTGACCATATATCTATCTATATATATCTATACATACCTGACCATATATCTATATCATACCTGACCATATCTATATATATATCTATACATACCTGACCATATATCTATATACTGACCATATACTATACTACCTGATATATCTATACATACCTGACCATATATCTATACATACCTGACCATATATCTATATCTATACATACCTGACCATATATCTATATCTATACATACCTGACCATATATCTATACATACCTGACCATATATCTATATCTATACATACCTGACCATATATCTATACATACCTGACCATATATCTATACATACCTGACCATATATCTATATCTATACATACCTGACCATATATCTATACATACCTGACCATATATCTATATCTATACATACCTGACCATATATCTATACATACCTGACCATATATCTATATCTATACATACCTGACCATATATCTATACATACCTGACCATATATCTATATCTATATATCTATACATACCTGACCATATATCTATACATACCTACACCATATATCTATATCTATACATACCTGACCATATATCTATATCTATACCTGACCATATACCATATATCTATACATACCTGACCATATATCTATATCTATACATACTGACCATATATCTATATCTATACCTGACCATATATCTATATCTATACCTGACCATATATCTATATCTATACATACCTGACCATATATCTATATCTATACATACCTGACCATATATCTATATCTATACATACCTGATACATATCTATATCTGACCATATATCTATATCTATACATACCTGACCATATATCTATACATACCTGACCATATATCTATACATACCTGACCATATATCTATATCTATACATACCTGACCATACATATCTATATCTATACATACCTATCTATATCTATACATACCTGACCATATATCTATATCTATACATACCTGACCATATATCTATCTATACATACCTGACCATATATCTATATATCTATACCATACCTATATCTATACCTGACCATATATCTATACATACCTGACCATATATCTATATACCTACCATATATCTACCATATATCTATATCTATACATACCTGACCATATATCTATATCTATACATACCTGACCATATATCTATACATACCTGACCATATATCTATACATACCTGACCATATATCTATATCTATACATACCTGACCATATATCTATATCTATACATACCTGACCATATATCTATATCATACCTGACCATATATCTATACCTGACCATGATCTATACATACCTGACCATATATCTATACATACCTGACCATATATCTATATATACCCTGACCATATATCTATACATACCTGACCATATATCTATACATACCTGACCATATATCTATACTATACCCTGACCATATATCTATACATACCCTGACCATATATCTATACATACCTGACCATATATCTATACATACCTGACCATATATCTATATCTATACATACCTACCTGACCATATATCTATACATACCTGACCATATATCTATATCTATACATACCTGACCATATATCTATATCTATACCTGACCATATATCTATACATACCTGACCATCTATACATACCTGACCATATATCTATACATACCTACCTGATATATATCTATATCTATACATACCTGACCATATATCTATATACCTGATATATCTATATACATACCTGACCATATATCTATATCTATACATACCTGACCATATATCTATATCTATACCTGACCATATATCTATACATACCTGACCATATATCTATATACATACCTGACCATATATCTATACATACCTGACCATATATCTATACATACCTGACCATATATCTATACATACCTGACCATATATCTATATATACTGACCATATATCTATACCTACCTGACCATATATCTATATCTACCTGACCATATATCTATACATACCTGACCATATATCTATATCTATACATACCTGACCATATATCTATATATCTATACATACCTGACCATATATCTATATCTATACATACCTGACCATATATCTATACATACCTGACCATATATCTATACATACCTGACCATATACATACCTGACCATATATCTATATCTATACATACCTGACCATATATCTATACATACCTGACCATATATCTATATATACCTGACCATATATCTATACATACCTGACCATATATCTATATCTATACATACCTGACCATATATCTATATCTATACATACCTGACCATATATCTATATCTATACATACCTGACCATATATCTATCTATACATACCTGACCATATATCTATATCTATACATACCTGATATCTATATCATACATACCTGACCATATATCTATACATACCTGACCATATATCTATACATACCTGACCATATATCTATACATACCTGACCATATATCTATACATACCTGACCATATATCTATACATACCTGACCATATATCTATACATACCTGACCATATATCTATACATACCTGACCATATATCTATACATACCTGACCATATATCTATACATACCTGACCATATATCTATACATACCTGACCATATATCTATACATACCTGACCATATATCTATACATACCTGACCATATATCTATACATACCTGACCATATATCTATATCTATACATACCTGACCATATATCTATATATACCTGACCATATATCTATATCTATACATACCTGACCATATATCTATATCTATACATACCTGACCATATATCTATACATACCTGACCATATATCTATATATACCTGACCATATATCTATACATACCTGACCATATATCTATACATACCCATGATCATATATCTATACTATACCCTGACCATATATCTATACATACCTGACCATATATCTATATCTATACATACCTGACCATATATCTATATCTATACATACCTGACCATATATCTATATCTATACATACCTGACCATATATCTATATACCTGATACATACCTGACCATATATCTATATACCTGATACTATACATACCTGACCATATATCTATATCTATACCTGACCATATATCTATACATATATCTATACATACCTGACCATATATCTATACATACCTGACCATATATCTATATCTACATACCTGACCATATATCTATGATCTATACTATACCTGACCATATATCTATATCTATACTATACCTGACCATATATCTATATCTATACTATACCTGACCATATATCTATATCTATACATACCTGACCATATATCTATATCTATACATACCTGACCATATATCTATACATACCTGACCATATATCTATATCTATACCTGACCATATATCTATATACTGATACTATACATACCTGACCATATATCTATATCTATACATACTGACCATATATCTATATCTATACATACCTGACCATATATCTATATCTATACCTGACCATATATCTATATCTATACATACCTGACCATATATCTATACTATACCTGACCATATATCTATATCTATACATATACATACCTGACCATATATCTATACATACCTGACCATATATCTATATCTGATACATATCTATACATACCTGACCATATATCTATATCTATACATACCTGACCATATATCTATATCTATACATACATACCTGACCATATATCTATACATACCTGACCATATATCTATACATACCTGACCATATATCTATACATACCTGACCATATATCTATACATACCTGACCATATATCTATATCTATACATACCTGACCATATATCTATACATACCTGACCATATATCTATACATACCTGACCATATATCTATACATACCTGACCATATATCTATACATACCTGACCATATATCTATACATACCTGACCATATATCTATACATACCTGACCATATATCTATACATACATACCTGACCATATATATATATCTATACATACCTGACCATATATCTATATCTATACATACCTGACCATATATCTATACATACCTGACCATATATCTATACATACCTGACCATATATCTATACATACCTGACCATATATCTATATCTATACATACCTGACCATATATCTATACATACCTGACCATATATCTATATCTATACATACCTGACCATATATCTATACATACCTGACCATATATCTATACATACCTGACCATATATCTATACATACCTGACCATATATCTATACATACCTGACCATATATCTATATCTATACATACCTGACCATATATCTATATCTATACATACCTGACCATATATCTATATCTATACATACCTGACCATATATCTATACATACCTGACCATATATCTATATCATACCTGACCATATATCTATATCTAAACATACCTGACCATATATCTATACATACCTGATCATATATCTATATCTATACATACCTGACCATATATCTATACATACCTGACCATATATCTATATCTATACATACCTGACCATATATCTATACATACCTGACCATATATCTATATCTATACATACCTGACCATATATCTATACATACCTGACCATATATCTATACATACCTGACCATATATCTATATCTATACATACCTGACCATATATCTAAACATACCTGACCATATATCTATATATACCTGACCATATATCTATACATACCTGTCCATATATCTATACATACTGGAGTCAAATTAACACAATGAACCTTTGGTTTTCAGATTTAAGAACGTTTTCTAAACCTCCTCACCTTAGCTCCATAGAAATATATTGGTATCTGACCGTCCGACTGGACCCATCTGGTTGGCTGGCCGACTGGACCCATCTGGTTGGCTGGCCGACTGGACCCATCCGGTTGGCTGGCCGACTGGACCCATCCGGTTGGCTGTCCGACTGGACCCATCCGGTTGGCTGGCCGACTGGACCCATCTGGTTGGCTGGCCGACTGGACCCATCTGGTTGGCTGTCCGACTGGACCCATCTGGTTGACTGGCCGACTGGACCCATCTGACCGGCCGACTGGACCCATCTGGTTGGCTGGCCGACTGGACCCATCTGGTTGGCTGTACCCGACTGGACCCATCTGGTTGGCTGTCCGACTGGACCCATCCGGTCGGCTGGCCGACTGGACCCATCCGGTTGGCTGGCCGACTTGACCCATCCGGTTGGCTGGCCGACTGGACCCATCCGGTTGGCTGTCCGACTGGACCCATCCGGTTGGCTGGCCGACTGGACCCATCCGGTTGGCTGGCCGACTTGACCCATCTGACCGGCCGACTGGACCCATCCGGTTGGCTGGCCGACTGGACCCATCCGGTTGGCTGGCCGACTGGACCCATCTGACCGGCCGACTAATCCTAATAAAGTGTCTTTGAGTTTTGTAAAACGCAAAAAAACACATTTAATCCTGTTTAAAGGTGAGATTGGATGATCAAATCCTTACCCCTCTACAGAGGATCAGAATCTCATGTTTCAGTTTTAAAACATTTAATCCGATAGGGGAAATCCTAGCAGATAACTTTAGAAAAATTGGGGAAGGATATAACTGGAACACAACCAAACAATCCCTTATCCCAGTGTCAATGAGGCTGAATGATAATCACTAGTGAGTCCAGCAGCACAATAAGGCTGAATGATAATCACAAGTGAGTTCAGCAGGGGCACAATAAGGCTGAATGATAATCACTAGTGAGTCCAGGGGCACAATAAGGCTGAATGATAATCACTAGTGAGTCCAGGGGTACAATAAGGCTGAATGATAATCACTAGTGAGTCCAGTGTCAATATGGCTGAATGATAATCACTAGTGAGTCCAGGGGTACAATAAGGCTGAATGATAATCACTAGTGAATCCAGGGGTACAATAAGGCTGAATGATAATCACTAGTGGGTCCAGCAGCAATCACTATTCAGTAATCACTATTCCCCCCCCCCCCTAGACTGCAGGGCCAAAGGGGTTCGTAACAACACTGGACAATCAAATCAAAGTTTATTTGTCATAAAACAGTAGCGAGGCTACATACAGGCACAGGTTAGTCGGGCTGACTGAGGTAGATATGGTTAAAGTGACTATGTGTATATGATCATATTTATTTTCTGCAGTTGTATTGACGTCATTTGTATGCTTGTTATGTGTATTATGTACATAAAGCCGCATACAGAATTTCCCAGTGAGATAAAGTCATGATCTTATCTTGTGTAGAGGAAAATCTTGGCTGTAAGAGGTGGGAGAAAACGTATTTGTTCATTTTTCAAATGATTTGTTATGGTTTTCTTTTTTTAGTGAATAACTGCTTTGCCAACTCCAGGCAGCAGATGGCGACTTAAGTCTTTCAGGTGATGCTCCTTGTGTGACGTATAATCTAGTGGACGGAACGCTTCTTCAACAACAACTCGGCTACTCATGCAGACAGTTCCGTATCTTGCTCGTCAACATAAAACCCTCAAGCTTCTTTGTCCGTATTTGTGTATATTAATCTGTGTTTTTAACGCAATTTTGTTTGCATATCTCCTAGTTAAATTGTAAAATAGCTTGTTAGATTGACTAATTCGTTAAGATTGATGCTTAGCCTAGTACTAGGCTAGTCGCTAATTCTAGCTAGCTTTCATCCCCGACCTAGGAGTGAAGTTGAGTCCGCTATCCTCGCTCGACCATGAGCTCACTAAACTACTCCCTCCCTGCTAAAGAAGAAGAGGTCGGATGGTCGGAGAAAGAAGATCTGAACATTGTCGTGAAAGAAGACGAGGAAGTGAAAGACGAGAAAGAGCCTTTTGGAGTGAAAGAGGAAGAGGGGATAGAGGCTGTCACAGTGGAAGAAGAGGAGGAGGTTGAAGCTTTCAGAATCAAAAAGGAGGAAGAGGAGGCTATCACATTGAAAGAAGAGGAGGATGTTACCGTGAAATACGAGAAAGAGCCTTTAGGAGTGAAACACGAAGAAGGAATAGAGGCTGTCACAGTGGAAGAAGGAATAGAGGCTGTCACAGTGGAAGAGGAGGAGGTAGAAGCTTTCAGAATCAAAAAGGAGGAAATCACATTGAAAGAAGAAGATGAGTATTTTATAGTGAAAGAAGAGAAAGGACCTTTTGGAGTGAAAGACGAAGAGGAGACTAGAGATCTGATTAACACCAGTGAGTACTATCTTAAAAACGGGAGCACCAACTCTGCAGTTGTTCAACTAATGTATGATCTTTAATAAGAGTCATTCTACTGACGTTTTACACTTGAATATGTTATTCAGGGGTGCGTTCAGTACGAGAGAACAGTGTTCAGCGTTTAATTAAACTGTGTGATTGGTGTCCCAGAGATTGTGCTTTCAAATGGTCACATCCATATTAAAGGAGAAATGTGAAATATCTCAATTTGTGGGTCACGAAGCAAAAAAAAAAAAAGTTTATTTAAGCATTAACCAACACACTCTGTGTGACAGACAGACACTTTGGCTTAGTGGCTAGATTATTAGAACCAATCTTTTTGACTATTTGGATTCAGCCACTCACCGTAAAGCCCAGGAAGGGTAGCCTAGTGGTTAGAATGTTGGACTCGTAACTGGAAGGTTTCAAGTTCAAATCCCCGAGCTGGCAAGGTACAAATTTGTCGGTCAGTTAACCCACTGTTCCTAGGCCGTCATTGAAAATAAGAATTTGTTATTTAACTGACTAGCCTGGTTAAATAAAGGTAAAATAAAAAAATCCCACAAGTTCATTGATGAATTCGCATGCAAAATTGGCATATATTCTCAGTCCTAAAATCCCCCCCAGGTGGATCATTCTATCAATCCTCATATATTCTCAGTCCTAAAATCTCCCCAGGTGGGCCATTCTATCAATCCTCATATATTCTCAGTCCTAAAATCCCCCCCAGGTGGATCATTCCATCAATCCTCATATATTCTCACTCCTAAATTCCCCCCCCCCCAGGTGGATCATTCCATCAAACCTCATATATTCTCACTCCTAAAATCCCCCCCAGGTGGATCATTCCATCAAACCTCATATATTCTCACTCCTAAAATCCCCCCAGGTGGATCATTCCATCAAACCTCATATATTCTCACTCCTAAAATCCCCCCCCAGGTGGATCATTCCATCAAACCTCATTGTACATATGTGTTAATATGGTCCTCCTGACTACCGAATGAGATTGAGGTCAGAGAAGAGTTGATATCGCAAAAGTTTTTCTATCCAATGAAACTTGATTTTCCCCAAATCGGTTTTTGAAAAGGTTTTGTCGGCGCTCACTATGAATTTATGCTGTTTATATGTTCAGATATACAACGGGGTCCGAAATGATTGACTCTTGATAAAGACGAGTAAAAAAAAGATTGTAAAATAAATACAGATATTGAGCTATATTGTGTGCAAAAAAAAAGGGAAATGATATGTCTAATACAGTTGTTTGGAGAAAAGATAAATGATTGAATCCCATGTTTTCAGTACCTTTCAATACCTTATGAGGAAAACAGCGCTGAGACTTTTTTCTAAAATGTTTTATGTGATCGTCGAAGATCCTTTCCAAATGTGTTCAACAGTCTTTCCAGATTCAGTTTGAAGGGATTGTTACCAATGTTATCCGTGTTGGCTGTGTTGGTCCTCCGAACAGTGTCCTGACGAGAGAGAGCACATTTTCTACGCCAGGCAAAATCACGCATCATTAGCTTATTGTTATGGATGTATCCAAATAAATGTCACAAGAGAACATCTTAAACAAACGCAAACGCAGCTACTTTGTTGTCATTCTGTTTGACGTGACCGTGTTAGCCGTAGTTGGCTAGCTAGCTCGCAAGGGATAAGAACGTTGCCAGCCGGCAAATGAACGACCGCGTTGCATCCATAGATGGTCTTTCTTTTAGTTGTCTATCTTAACCAGGGAGACTTACAGTACTGAGTCATTTAGCAGATTCTCTTATCCAGAGAGACTTACAGTACTGAGTCATTTAGCAGATTCTCTTATCCAGAGAGACTTACA
The DNA here is from genome assembly GCF_021184085.1 of Oncorhynchus gorbuscha. NCBI lineage: Eukaryota > Metazoa > Chordata > Actinopteri > Salmoniformes > Salmonidae > Oncorhynchus > Oncorhynchus gorbuscha. The sequence goes on from NC_060190.1 coordinate 2,871,490, forward strand.
GTACTGAGTCATTTAGCAGATTATCTTATCTAGAGAGACTTACAGTACTGAGTCATTTAGCAGACTTTCTTATCTAGAGATACTTACAGTACTGAGTCATTTAGCAGACTTTCTTATCTAGAGAGACTTACAGTAGTGAGTCATTTACCAGATTCTCTTATCCAGAGACTTACAGTAGTGAGTCATTTACCAGATTCTCTTATCCAGAGAGACTTACAGTAGTGAGTCATTTACCAGATTCTCTTATCCAGAGAGACTTACAGTACTGAGTCATTTAGCAGATTCTCTTATCCAGAGAGACTTACAGTACTGAGTCATTTAGCAGACACTCTTATCCAGAGAGACTTACAGTACTGAGTCATTTAGCAGATTCTCTTATCCAGAGAGACTTACAGTACTGAGTCATTTAGCAGATTCTCTTATCTAGAGACTTACAGTAGTGAGTCATTTACCAGATTCTCTTATCCAGAGACTTACAGTACTGAGTCATTTAGCAGATTCTCTTATCCAGAGAGACTTACAGTAGTGAGTCATTTACCAGATTCTCTTATCCAGAGAGACTTACAGTACTGAGTCATTTAGCAGATTCTCTTATCCAGAGAGACTTACAGTACTGAGTCATTTAGCAGATTCTCTTATCCAGAGAGACTTACAGTACTGAGTCATTTAGCAGATTCTCTTATCCAGAGAGACTTACAGTACTGAGTCATTTAGCAGATTCTCTTATCCAGAGAGACTTACAGTACTGAGTCATTTAGCAGATTATCTTATCTAGAGAGACTTACAGTACTGAGTCATTTAGCAGATTATCTTATCTAGAGAGACGTACAGTACTGAGTCATTTAGCAGACTTTCTTATCTAGAGATACTTACAGTACTGAGTCATTTAGCAGACTTTCTTATCTAGAGAGACTTACAGTAGTGAGTCATTTACCAGATTCTCTTATCCAGAGACTTACAGTAGTGAGTCATTTACCAGATTCTCTTATCCAGAGAGACTTACAGTACTGAGTCATTTAGCAGATTCTCTTATCCAGAGAGACTTACAGTACTGAGTCATTTAGCAGAATCTCTTATCCAGAGAGACTTACAGTACTGAGTCATTTAGCAGATTCTCTTATCCAGAGAGACTTACAGTACTGAGTCATTTAGCAGATTCTCTTATCCAGAGAGACTTACAGTACTGAGTCATTTAGCAGATTCTCTTATCCAGAGAGACTTACAGTACTGAGTCATTTAGCAGATTATCTTATCTAGAGAGACTTACAGTACTGAGTCATTTAGCAGATTCTCTTATCCAGAGAGACTTACAGTACTGAGTCATTAAGAACACTATTCTGTCATCAATCAAGCCATTTGGTACATCAACCCATTTCTGCAGATTCTCTTATCCAGAGAGACTTACAGTACTGAGTCATTTAGCAGATTATCTTATCTAGAGAGACTTACAGTACTGAGTCATTTAGCAGATTCTCTTATCCAGAGAGACGTACAGTACTGAGTCATTTAGCAGATTCTCTTATCCAGAGAGACTTACAGTACTGAGTCATTTAGCAGACTCTCTTATCCAGGGAGACTTACAGTACTGAGTCATTTAGCAGACTCTCTTATCTAGAGAGACTTACAGTAGTGAGTCATTTAGCAGACTCTTATCTAGAGAGACTTACAGTAGTGAGTCATTTAGCAGACTCTCTTATCTAGAGAGACTTACAGTAGTGAGTCATTTAGCAGACTCTCTTATCCAGAGAGACTTACAGTAGTGCATTCATATTATTAAGATAACAGGAGGGTGGCAGGAGGGTGGCACAGTGTTAAAACCTTGGAAAAGAGTCATTTCAGTCTCCCTGTGGATATATTTGTTTAATCCAACACTTAAATATAGAAGTTGTTCAGCTAATCTCTTGCATCCATCATAGCCTGAAGGAAGGGGGGAACAGTTCCTCCTGCTGTTACCCCCTTCTGAAAACCAAGCACCAGGGTCTTGAAGATGATGCATTTTATTGAGGGATCTTGTCTAGATTAAACCTTGTAGAAAACGTTTTATAATGTAGAAGTTTCATTCAGGTCTTTCTGTTTATGCAAGTACTCTGTTTGTCTTTTTAGCAGGAGAAATACCAGACTCTCACCCTGACCGTGGGAAGAGTCCAGACCCAGAGACGACCAAACCAGCAAGACCATACCACTGTTCCCAATGTGGAAAGAGATTTATTCAGTCATCGCATTTGAAAGAACATGAGAGAATACACACAGGAGAACAGCCATTCCAATGTTCCCAGTGTGGAAAGAGTTTTACAAATGTAGGGAACCTGAAAACGCATGAGATGACACACACGGGAGAGAAGCCTTTCCACTGCTCCCAGTGTGGAAAAAGGTTTACCCAGTTAGGGAATTTGAAAACACATGAGATGACACACACAGGCGAGAAGCCTTATCACTGCTCCCATTGTGGAAAGAGTTTTAGACACTCAGGACATCTAAAAGTGCATGAAAGAACACACACTGGAGAGAAGCCATACCAATGCTCCCAGTGTGGAAAGGGTTTTGGACACTCATGGCATCTTAAAGTACACGAAAGAACACACACGGGAGAGAAGCCATATCACTGCTCCCAGTGTGGAAAGGTTTTTGGACACTCAGGGCATCTAAAACTGCATGAAAGAACACACACGGGAGAGAAGCCATATCAATGCTCTCACTGTGGAAAGAGATTTATCCAGTCATTGCACCTGAAAGAGCATAAGAGAAAACACATGGGAGAGAAGCCTTTCCAATGTTCTCAGTGTGGAAAGAGTTTTATCCAGTCATCACATCTGAAAGAGCATAAGAGGATACACACAGGAGAGAAGCCATTCCAATGCTCTGAGTGTGGAAAGACTTTTAGCCAGATAGGGCAGCTGAAATATCATGAAAGAAAACATACAGGGGAGAAGCCTCATCACTGTTCCCAGTGTGGAAAGGGTTTCAGATACTCAGGGCATCTAAAAGTGCATGAAAGAACACACACTGGAGAGAAGCCGTATCAATGCTCCCAGTGTGGAAAGGATTTTAGACACTCAGGGCATCTTAAAGATCATGAGAAAATACACACAGGAGAACAACCATTCCAATGCTCTCTGTGTGGAAAGAGTTTTACCCATTTAGGGAACCTGAAAATGCATGAGATGACACACACAGGAGAGAAGCCTTTTCACTGCTCCCACTGTGTAAAAAGTTTTACCCAGTTAGGGAACTTGAAAACGCATGAGATGACACACACAGGAGAGAAGCCTTTCCACTGCTCCAAGTGTGAAAAGGGTTTTAGAACCTCTGGGAACCTGAAAACGCATGAAATGTCACACACAGGAGAGAAGCCTTTCCAATGCTCCCAATGTGGAAAGAGTTTTACCCAGTTAGCGAGCCTAAAAAGGCATGAAGGAACACACACTGAATAGAATCCTTTCCAGTGTTCTCAGTGTGGAAAGACATTTTCCTGGTCAGAAAGACCTGAAAGTCACATGAGAGAAGAGAGAGACTGTTGTGGGTGACAGAATTTGGGGTGAGCTGTTGTCACTTCTCCAGGTTGATGCTCTGTTCTGTGATGAACTGCATTTCATAAACGACTACGCCTATTACCTGTCTGCACCCTAACACATTGTTGCCATTGTCGTCTGTAACTGTTGCATTAATTAAGTACTATTATCACCTTCCTCTATATGAGGGGACATGCAACTATCTGCATTTTTTGGGGCTAGTTCTTCCCTGACTGTGATCAGCGAGACAGATCTCACTTGCTTGTATTTAAGATGTACTATTTTCACACCTTAAATAGTCTCTGATCTTTGGGATTGAGTGTGTTCTGAATTTAAAAAAAAAATTGCAAATGGGTTTCTTTGGTTTATGGCCACATGAAATCAAATTGTATGAAAACTTACTCAACAAAACAGGCCTACTTTGTTAGCCGGACCTTTACGTCTCCAAGCAACAAAAAAATAAAAACAGAACATATTTAAAATGTATTTGACTTTGATTCATTTAGTCACTGTATCTTATTTAGTTAATTTGTGTAGACGTTATCAAGCTAAACATGTATGAAAATGTGACGATGTTGTTATGACAACAGTTGTTGACTGGGAAACCCAGACACGAGCAGCCCAGTGACGCAAGCTTACAAGACAGGCTAAATGCCTTTTTATGCTTGCTTCGAGGCAAGCAACACTGAAGCATGCATGAGAGCACCAGCTGTTCTGGATGACTGAGTGATAACCCTCTCGGCAGCCGATGTGAGCAAGACCTGTAAACAGGTCAAGATTCACAAAGCCACCGGGCCAGTCGAATTACAAGGACGTGTACTCAAAGCATGTGCGGACCAACTTGCAAGTGTCTTCACTGACATTTTCAACCTCTTCCTGACCCAAGTCTGTAATACCTACATGTTTCAAGCAGACCACCATAGTCCCTGTGCCCAAGGAAGCGAAGGTAACCTTCCTAAATGATTACCACCCGTAGCACTCACGTTGGTAACCATGAAGTGCTTTGAAAGGCTGGCCATGGCTCACATCAACAGCATTCTCCCAGATACCCTAGACCCACTCCAATTCGCATATCGCCCAAACAGATCCACAGATGATGCAATCTCAATCGCCCTCCACACTGCCCTTTCCCACCAGGACAAAAGGAACACCTATGTGAGAATGCTGTTCATTGACTATAGCTCAGCGTTCAACACCATAGTGCCCACAAAGCTCATCCCTAAACTATCCCTGGGATTAAATACCTCCTTCTGCAACTGGATCCTTGACTTCCTGACGGGCCGCCCCCTGGTGGTAAGGGCAGGCAACAACACATCTGCCATGGTGATCTTTAACTCTGGGGCCCCTCAGGGTTGTGTACTTAGTCCCCTCCTGTACTCTCTGTTCACAAACACGACTCCAACTCCATCATTAAGTTTGCTGATGACACAACAGTGGTAGGCCTGATCACCGACAACGATGAGACAGCCTATAGGGAGGAAGGTAGAGACCTGGCCGTGTGGTGCCAGGACAACAACCTCTCCCTCTCCCTCAACTGCGACCTGGCCAAGATAAAAACAAAGCAGTGCAACACAAACAATAACACAGAGTTACACATGTAACTAACTAAATATACAGTCAATAACACAATAGAAAAGTCTAGATACAGTGTGTGCAAATGAGGTAAGATTAGGGAGGTAAGGCACTAAGATAAGGCACTAAGGTAAGGCACTAAGATAAGGCACTAAGGTAAGGCACTAAGGTTAGGCACTAAGGTAAGGCACTAAGGTAAGGAACTAAGGTAAGGAACTAAGGTAAGGCACTAAGGTAAGGCAATAAGGTAAGGCACTAAGGTAAGGCAATAAGGTCCAATAAGGTAAGGCACTAAGGTCAGGCAATAAGGTAAGACACTAAGGTAAGGCACTAAGGTAAGGTAAGGCACTAAGGTAAGGTCAGGCACTAAGGTAAGGTCAGGCACTAAGGTAAGGCACTAAGGTAAGGCACTAAGGTAAGGCAATAAGGTAAGGCAATAAGGTAAGGCAATAAGGTAAGGTAAGGCACTAAGGTAAGGTAAGGCACTAAGGTAAGGTCAGGCACTAAGGTAAGGCAATAAGGTAAGGCAATAAGGTAAGGCAATAAGGTAAGGCAATAAGGTAAGGCACTAATGTAAGGCAATAAGGTCCAATAAGGTAAGGCACTAAGGTCAGGCAATAAGGTAAGGCAATAAGGTCCAATAAGATAAGGCACTAAGGTCCAATAAGGTAAGGCACTAAGGTAAGGTCAGGCCCTAAGGTAAGGTCACAGATTACAGTTCTTTCTTTTTCCACCATACAGGAATCTGTTATACCTCACCTGGATTACAGTTCTTTATTTTACCACTCACCATCCAGGAATCTGTTACACCTCACCTGGATTACAGTTCTTTATTTTACCACTCACCATCCAGGAATCTGTTATACCTCACCTGGATTACAGTTCTTTATTTTACCACTCACCATCCAGGAATCTGTTATACCTCACCTGGATTACAGTTCTTTCTTTTACCACCATCCAGGAATCTGTTATACCTCACCTGGATTACAGTTCTTTCTTTTACCACCATCCAGGAATCTGTTACACCTCACCTGGATTACAGTTCTTTCTTTTACCACCATCCAGGAATCTGTTATACCTCACCTGGATTACAGTTCTTTCTTTTACCACCATCCAGGAATCTGTTATACCTCACCTGGATTACAGTTCTTTCTTTTACCACCATCCAGGAATCTGTTATACCTCACCTGGATTACAGTTCTTTCTTTTACCACCATCCAGGAATCTGTTATACCTCACCTGGATTACAGTTCTTTCTTTTACCACCATCCAGGAATCTGTTATACCTCACCTGGATTACAGTTCTTTCTTTTACCACCATCCAGGAATCTGTTATACCTCACCTGGATTACAGTTCTTTCTTTTACCACCATCCAGGAATCTGTTATACCTCACCTGGATTACAGTTCTTTCTTTTACCACTTACCATCCAGGAATCTGTTATACTTCACCTGGATTACAGTTATTTCTTTCACCACTTACCATCCAGGAATCTGTGTGACAAACAATGGACATTCAATTCCAAATGTGATTTACCTGTGTTTTATATATACTTCCACACTGAGGTTGGAATAATACTGTGAAATTGTGAGAAAAAAATATGATAATATCCTTTTTAGTGTAAAAGCTTCTTTTTTAAAAAAATGGACTGAAATTTTAGCTTGTTTTGGTGGGTTGGAATTTTGGACTGACTGGTGACATCACCAAGATGTAAATGAGTTAATAGACCAATAAGAAAGAGTTCTAAATCTCTCTGCCAATAACAGCTAGTTTTCCCCTCCACCACTCAGACCACTGCCAGAGAGTCCTAGCAAAAATTCTTGCTTGAGAAATTGCTCTTTTGCTAAGAAGATATTTTTTGTTTATTTTTGCAATCCCAGTTTTACTGTAATGAAGATCATTTTTTGAGTTTATTGACGGTTTATTACACCATTTACACAGGCTACTGTTTGGGCCGTAGCACACGCCAAATAGATGAAAAATCAACCTTCCCCAGACGTAAGAGAGAGAGAACAAAAGCTGAACCTGGTCTTAACTTCCAATGCTCCACCCCCTGCCCAACCCCCTCCACGCCACTCCACCAACCACCAGGATGCCCGGCATCAGAACATTCCAGGCATTCCCGTGATTGGCAGATAGACAATTGATTGACAGGTTGGACCCCGCGAACACCGGGTACTGGTCAGTACAACACAACCACCTCCTAGCCTAACACATAACACACAGCTGTCTGTGCGGGTCGCTACAGTACTTAATCCTTACTCAGAAAGAATTTGATGTTGAGACAATGACTGCGTTGGACCTTTTAACCAAAACAGTGGCAGGGTGACTGATTTGTTGTTGTTTGAACCGCAGATTGCCCTTTTAAGTAGCCTACCAAATAAAAATAAGCACAATTAAAGTATATTCTACGGAGCACTATAGCCACTCTGTGATGACGTGCTCTGCTCTTTTATTGAAAAGATCTAGTCTGGATTAAACCTCACAGGAAGACAGTTTTATCTTGTGGGTGGAGCCAGGATGGAACATATTTTTGGTGTCTCAGATTGTTCTGGCAATTCTCACGTAGAAACTTTATTTGGGAGGAAGGATGTTTGACGTGCTTTTTACATTTGTATCCCAATGATTTGGGGTGAGAATCATGGTGGAATTGGAAGGTTTAGGTCATCAACGTTGATTTAAACTAAATACCACGGTGTGTGTCGTCAATCGGTAGTGTTTAGTCAGTAGTGTACGAGGGTGATAATAAGGGGTGTTGAAAGGTGCTAAAAGCAAACAAACAAAACAGCCACAAACAAACCCTGTCAGTGTGTCTGCGCGAGGGCGAATAATGCAAGAACGGCCAATGTTCTGAATTCTGTCGCCGAACATTTCAAAAGTGCTGAACAAATAGTTATGTTGACCTCGTCCTAGCTCGCTCATTAATGTCTTAGTCGAAATTACGGATTGCCTGTTATCTGCTCCTCGCTCCTTTATGCTAATAGTTTGTACATCTCAATTGTCAGTATGTAACCGATGTGAAACGGCTAGCTTAGTTAGCGGTGCGCACTAAATAGCGTTTCAATCGGTGATGTCACTTGCTCTGACACCTTGAAGTAGTGGTTCCCCTTGTTCTGCAAGGGCCGCGGCTTTTGTGGAGCGATGGGTAACGATGCTTCGTGGGTGGCTGTTGTTGATGTGTGCAGAGGGTCCCTAGTTCGCGCCCGGGTATTGGCGAGGGGACGGTCTAAAGTTATACTGTTACAAGCAGAAACCACATTTGTCAGCCACATCAGTTATGTTTTTTTCAAGGCAGGAAATGAGGCTGAATTAACTGTTTAGCTGCCAGACAAGGCTCAGTTGATAACCAGGTGTAGCGGTGGTAAGGATTCACTCCCTGGTGCTGAAAATAAATCTCTGCTGTTGTGTCAGCCATTTACATTTACATTTAAGTCATTTAGCAGACGCTCTTATCCAGAGCGACTTACAAATTGGTGCATTCACCTTATGACATCCAGTGGAACAGTCACTTTACAATAGTGCATCTAAAACTTAAGGGGGGGAGAGGGATTACTTATCCTATCCTAGGTATTCCTTAAAGAGGTGGGGTTTCAGATTGTCACTGTTATAGTGCAATTCATGTATTGTTTAGTGCTGTGTTGTGTAGTGGCTTTGCTGGCATGTATGTAAAAAACAATTACTCGAGTCACATGACTTAGGCATTCTGATCGGTTTTATGCAATAATTCTAGAGATGTGGACTCGAGTCACATGACTTGGTCCCATCATTCTGTAATGATGGGCTGTCGTTTCTCTTTGCTTATTTGAGCTGTTCTTGCCATAATATGGACTTGGTCTTTTACCACATAGGGCTATCTTCTGTATTACTCTGACTTGTGCGATAAGTTTGTCTCTCCTCATTTGATAGTACAAACATAACCACCACACGTTACAAACTCCAGTCAGCAGATGGCGATGTGAGTTTTTCAGGTGATGCTTCTTGCGTGACGTATAATCTAGTGGACGGAACAGGAGGCTTCTTCAACAGCGACAAAAGGCTTCTGATTCAACCAACGTGGTGGTTTGCTAGCGAACATAAAACCGAAACATTAAAGATCTTTAGACCAATCTTGTTTATATTAATCTTAGTGTTTAGAACACAATTATATTTACGTATCTACTAGTTCATTTAAACGTAATTTGCTTGTTAAATGAGCAAATGTGTTAAATTGATACTGTACTCGGCTAATCGCCCGGAGCATGAGGTCACTTAGCAAGACGGAGAAAGAAGCTCTGGTGAAAAGAGAGGAAGAAGCTTTCAGAATGAAAAATTATGAAGATGAGGCTATCACATTGAAAAAAGAGAATGGGTTGAAAGCAGAGCCCTTTGGAGTGAAAGAGGAAGAGGAGACTATCTCTATAAAGGAGGAGGAGGAAGACGTTTTGGGATTGAAAGAGGAGACTGAAGATCCGATTACCACCAGCGAGTACTGTCTTATAAACAGGGGCACAAACTATGCCGTTGTTGAACTAATGTGGGGTTTTAAAGGGGCATTCTACTGAAGTTCTACACTTGAATATGTTGTTCAGTACTTTATAAATTGTTGATGGGTCAATCTGCCATTGGTTCATGGGACTCTTCCATTAGATTGATTGAATTCTCCATGTGGTCTATATTAAAGTGCTCTAAATCTAATATAACAGGCTTTTAAAATTCAATATTGGTGCATACATTTGCATCAAACAATATTTTACAAAATCATGATGAATGTGGCCATTTTAGGCACTTTTTAGACATTTTCATGCCTCTTGTAAGACCCTGTGATTGCAATAGAAGATCATAAGTTTACCATCTGTTTGATGTTCTCATTTACACAGGAGAGAGACATGACTATGGTGGATCCTCTGGGGAGCCTCAACAACATCCTGATGCTGACGAGGCAGAGGAGAGTCTCTCCAGATCAGAACACCAGATGGTACAGCTTGGTCTGGTCTAGCATACAGCTTGGTCTGGTCTAGCATACAGCTTTCTCTATCTGGGTCTGGGCTGGGTTTCCGTAAAGCACTTTGTCAACAGTGACATCAGCATCCATAATGATGTGCGTCTGTGTCCCCTCTTTATGGTTACCAGGACAACGCTAGCCCTTCCTCCCTCCCGGAGTCCCCGTGTCGTGCCTCTCCCGGTAGCACCTTACTGCTGGGTATGAAGAGGTTGTCTGTGCTGCTGGTGGACTGCAGGAAAACAACGGGGCTGAGTGGAACTGTGAGAAGAGGAGAAGAGAAGAAAGGATCAGATTTGACTCATCAAAGTAAGTGCTGTAATTTAGTTTGAACAAATACAATAGATCTGCCCACTGGTATCTGTTACCAGGACAACCAGCGGAGTTCTGTTAGTTGACATGAAGATAGACTGGTGGATATGGATGTTATGAATATCATAACACTGAAAAAGGATTCTGCCAATGAAAAGAGAGAAACCAATAGACCATATAAAACCTTGATGTAAGTTAGATTTAGAAAGTTTCAAGATAATCTGATGTAAGGTTCATGTTTTACAAAAAACGTTCCTAAAAACATTATAGATGTTACATTGTCTGTCCCAGTCATCCCCCCTGTATTTACTAAAGTGGGCAAACTTTTTGACTCGCGGGCCACAATGGGTTCTAAAATTTGACAGAGGGGCCGGGCCAGGAGCATTTGGAGGGAGTGTTTGGGCCGGATATACTAAAGCATTAAATGCAGTGTGTGCAAACCTCATAGCACAGTAAGAACACTACAACCCAATTTATTAACTGTCTTTCAAATGTGAAAAATAGCCCTTATCAGTTAATAAATTTGTCTCAAGGAATATGCAAGATATGGCATTTACATACTATTTCGCAGATACTGGGAGGAGGAAATGTAAATAGATTAAAATAACATACGCACTGTGATTTATCAAGATTGCGTCTGTTTTTAATAAGTTTCAATCGAAGTTGCAAAGTTAAAGAAATCAACATTTATTGAAAAATGGAATCACTTTCAACATTCAAAGCATATTATTACACAACGAAATACTCAAGCTCAATAATATCTACTTGTGTTAAACTCCGCAAAATCATGGATGGATTGTCCTGACCGCGCGCTCTATAAACTCGCCACGGACGCACTCGCCTTCACGCGCAAACTGTACACGTGTATCGTTGCCAAGCACACAGACATAGGCTGTATTAAATATCCTACCTGCAGCTGAAAATTTAAATTAAGAGCGATGTGCGGCGTGTTAATTAAGCTACTGTACCGCTGCTGTGCTTAAGGGCTTAATGGTGACGTGAAACGAAGTGAAAATTAAAGTGAAATAAAGAGAAATACGCGCCACTCCAACAACGGTCAATGTGTTTTGAGTGCTCCATCTATTGGGGAAACGTGGGCATTGCAGGGAAAGGGGAAAAAAAATGAGGTTTTTACTATAATTTGGACAAGTTCGGCGGGCCGGATTAAAAAGCCTAACGGGCCGTATGTGGCCCGCGGGCCGTAGTTTGCCCATGTCTGCTCTAGAACTAAACTCCAGACACTCCAATGCGTTACATTGTCTGTCCCAGTCAACCCCCCCTGTCTTTACTAGACTGTAGAACATACAAACTGAACTCCAGACACTTCAATGTGGTCTGTATTGCTTCATTAATATCTGATCTACAGAACTTGTTAAAAATGTCAAATATATATATTTAAAACAAGTTCAACCGATTGAAGTTATACAAAAGGTACCAGTTGGTGTGTGTGACGTTTCAAGCTTCTGCTTACCCATGTTCAGGTTGACTTTCCCACAGAATCAACCATATACAGAGAGATTAACATACAGTGGGGCAAAAAAGTATTTAGTCAGACACCAATTGTGCAAGTTCTCCCACTTAAAAAGATGCGAGAGGCCTATAATTTTCATCATCGGTACACTTCAGCTACAACAGACAAAATTAGAAAAAAAATCCAGAAAAATCACATTGTAGGATTTTTTATGAATTTATTTGCAAATTATGGTGGAAAATAAGTATTTGGTCAATAACAAAAGTTTATCTTAATACTTTGTTACATACCCTTTGTTGGCAATGACATGAGGTCAAACGTTTTCTGTAAGTCTTCACAAGGTTTTCATACACTGTTGCTGGTATTTTGGCCCATTCCTCCATGCAGATCTCCTCTAGGGCTGTGATGTTTTGGGGCTGTTGCTGGGCAACACGGACTTTCAACTCCCTCCAAAGATTTTCTATGGGGTTGAGATCTGGAGACTGGCTAGGCCACTCCAGGACCTTGAAATGCTTCTTACGAAGCCACTCCTTCGTTGCCCGGGCGGTATGTTTGGGATCATTGTCATGCTGAAAGACCCAGCCACGGTTCATCTTCAATGCCCTTGCTGATGGAAGGAGGTTTTCACTCAAAATCTCACTATACATTCATTCTTTCCTTTACACGGTTCAGTCGTCCTGGTCCCTTTGCAGAAAAACATCCCCAAAGCATGATGTTTCCACCCCAATGCTTCACAGTAGGTATGGTGTTCTTTGGATGCAACTCAGCATTCTTTGTCCTCCAAACACGACGAGTTGAGTTTTTACCAAAAAAGTTGTATTTTGGTTTCATCTGACCATATGACATTCTCCCAGTCTTCTTCTGGATCATCCAAATGCTCTCTAGCAAACTTCAGATGGACATGCACTGGCTTAAGCCGGGCGACACGTCTGGCACTGCAGGATTTGAGTCCCTGGCGGCGTAGTGTGTTACTGATGGTAGACTTTCTTAAAGAAGAGGTTAAAGGTCTGTGAGAGCCAGAAATCTTGCTTGTTTGTAGGTGACCAAATACTTATTTTCCACCATAATTTGCAAATAAATTCATAAAAAATCCTACAATGTGATTTTCTGGATTTTTTTTCTCATTTTGTCCGTCATAGTTGAAGTGTACCTATGATGAAAATTACAGGCCTCTCATCTTTTTACGTAGGAGAACTTGCACAATTGGTGACTGACTAAATACTTTTGTGCCCCACTGTATGTATGTGTGTATATATATATGTGTGTTGAATATTTGTGAACGTCACAAAAAAATGAACCCTTTTTTGTTACTGATGTGCTTTTGTGTCTGTCTTTGACGTAAAAACAAGTTTTGGACTTATTTTAGGTTTAAGGAAGTGTGTAGTTCACATTCTGTATCATACAGCGATGAAGGTTATATATTTACAACCACCTGCTCGATAGGAATCCAGTGATGTCTGTGTCTTCAGTGTCATAGAACTGTGTCGTTTTTTGTGTTCTGACTTATAAAACAGGATTACGATTGTTAAAACTGGCCTCAGATTATTGAACATAATGAATAAAATAGGTAAACATATCAGTAATTACCAGTAAACCTTACAACATCATTTGTTTTAAAATCACACCAAGCTTGTTAAAACTAGTAAGAGGTTATTGAGGGATCTGATTTAACCTCCTAGCAAGAGTTGTGGAGGTTTCATTCAGGTCTGTATTTAAATAAACACTCTGTCTTTGGCAGGAGAAAGACCAGACTCAGAGGAACCAGAGACGTCCAAATCGTCAAAACAACACGACTGTTCCCACTGTGGAAAGAGTTTTACAGAGTTAGGCAACATGAAAAGGCATGAAAGGACACACACAGTTGAGAAGCCTCATCATTGCTCTCACTGTGGGAAGACTTTTACCCAGTTAGGGGGCCTGAAAATGCATGAGAGAACACACACAGGTGAGAAGCCTCATCAATGCTCTCACTGTGGAAAAACGTTTACTGAGTTATGGAGCCTGAAAACACATGAGAGAATACACACAGGGGAGAAGATGTACTACTGCTCCCAGTGTGGAAAGAGTTTTACCCGGTCAGGGCACATGAAAGAACATAAGAGAATGCACACATTGGAGAAGCTTTACCTAATAATAATATATGCCATGTAGCAGACGCTTTTATCCAAAGCGACTTACAGTCATGTGTGCATACATTCTACGTATGGGTGGTCCCGGGGATCGAACCCACTACCCTGGCGTTACAAGCGCCATGCTCTACCAACTGAGCTACAGAAGGATCCCATGTAAATGGGCTAGGTCTATATGTCCATGTAAATGGGCTATGTCTAAATGTCCATGTAAATGGGCTAGGTCTAAATGTCTGTGTAAATGGGCTAAGTCTAAATGTCTGTGTAAATGGGCTAGGTCTAAATGTCTGTGTAAATGGGCTAAGTCTAAATGTCTGTGTAAATGGGCTAAGTCTAAATGTCTGTGTAAATGGCTAAGTCTTAATGTCCGTGTAAATGGGCTAAGTCTTAATGTCCGTGTAAATGGGCTAAGTCTAAATGTCCATGTAGAATGGGCTAAGTCTTAATGTCTGTGTAAATGGGCTAAGTCTAAATGTCTGTGTAAATGGGCTAAGTCTTAATGTCCGTGTAAATGGGCTAAGTCTTAATGTCTGTGTAAATGGGCTAAGTCTAAATGTCTGTGTAAATGGGCTAAGTCTTAATGTCCGTGTAAATGGGCTAAGTCTTAATGTCTGTGTAAATGGGCTAAGTCTAAATGTCCATGTAGAATGGGCTAAGTCTTAATGTCGGTGTAAATGGGCTAAGTGTACTGTATTTTGTATGTCGTACTTTGCTCTCATTTCAGTTCGATTCCCAACTCAGTAACTCAGATCAGCTTTAATATTGAACATAGATTGTAACTCAGACCTTGGGGGAAGTTCTGCTTTAATATTGAACATAGATTGTAACTCAGACCTTGGGGGAAGTTCTGCTTTAATATTAAACATAGATTGTAACTCAGACCTTGGGGGAAGTTCTGCTTTAATATTGAACATAGATTGTTGATTCCATCAATGTAATTGTCTGCATCATTTTTCAATTTTGTACATTAACAAAAATATAAACACAAAATGCATTAATTTCTAAGATTTGACTGATTTACAGAAAAAAGTCAATTTAAATAAATTATTTAGGCCCTAATCTATGGTTTTCACATGACTGGGAATAGTGCTATGCATCTGTTGGTCAACGATACCTTAAGAAAAAGGTAGTGGTATGGATCAGAAAACCAGTCAGTATTTGATGTGGCCACCATTTGCCTAGAGTTGATCAGGCTTTTGATTGTGGCCTGTGGAATGTTGTCCCACTCCGCTTCAATGGCTGTGGAATGTTGTCCCACTCCTCTTCAATGGCTGTGGAATGTTGTCCCACTCCTCTTCAACGGCTGTGGAATGTTGTCCCACTCCTCTTCAACGGCTGTGGAATGTTGTTCCACTCCTCTTCAACGGCTGTGGAATGTTGTCCCACTCCTCTTCAACGGCTGTGGAATGTTGTCCCACTCCTCTTCAACGGCTGTGGAATGTTGTTCCACTCCTCTTCAACGGCTGTGGAATGTTGTCCCACTCCTCTTCAACGGCTGTGGAATGTTGTCCCACTCCTCTTCAATGGCCTGTGGAATGTTGTCCCACTCCTCTTCAACGGCTGTGGAATGTTGTCCCACTCCTCTTCAATGGCTGTGGAATGTTGTCCCACTCCTCTTCAACGGCTGTGGAATGTTGTCCCACTCCTCTTCAATGGCTGTGGAATGTTGTCCCACTCCTCTTCAACGGCTGTGGAATGTTGTCCCACTCCTCTTCAATGGATGTGGAATGTTGCCCCACTCCTCCACTTCCATGGCTGTGGAATGTTGTCCCACTCCTCCTCTTCCATGGCTGTGGAATGTTGTCCCACTCCTCTTCAATGGCTGTGGAATGTTGTCCCACTCCTCTTCAATGCCTGTGGGAATGTTGTCCCACTCCTCTTCAATGGCTGTGGAATGTTGTCCCACTCCTCTTCAATGGCTGTGGAATGTTGTCCCACTCCTCTTCAATGGCTGTGGAATGTTGTCCCACTCCTCTTCAATGGCTGTGGAATGTTGTCCCACTCCTCTTCAATGGCTGTGGAATGTTGTCCCACTCCTCTTCAATGGCTGTGGAATGTTGTCCCAATGGCTGTGGAATGTTGTCCTCTTCAATGGATGTGGAATGTTGTCCCACTCCTCTTCAATGGCTGTGGAATGTTGTCCCACTCCTCTTCAATGGCTGTGGAATGTTGTCCCACTCCTCTTCAATGGCTGTGGAATGTTGTCCCACTCCTCTTCAATGGCTGTGGAATGTTGTCCCACTCCTCTTCAATGGCCTGTGGAATGTTGTCCCACTCCTCTTCTATGGCCTGTGGAATGTTGTCCCACTCCTCTTCAATGGCCTGTGGAATGTTGTCCCACTCCTCTTCAATGGCCTGTGGAATGTTGTCCCACTCCTCCTCTTCAATGGCTGTGGAATGTTGTCCCACTTCTCTTCAATGGCTGTGGAATGTTGTCCCACTTCTCTTCCATGGCTGTGGAATGTTGTCCCACTCCTCTTCAATGGCTGTGGAATGTTGTCCCACTCATCTTCAATGGCTGTGGAATGTTGTCCCACTCCTCTTCAATGGATGTGGAATGTTGTCCCACTCCTCTTCAATGGATGTGGAATGTTGTCCCACTCCTCTTCAATGACTGTGGAATGTTGTCCCACTCCTCTTCCATGGCTGTGGAATGTTGTCCCATTCCTCCTCTTCCATGGCTGTGGAATGTTGTCCCATTCCTCCTCTTCAATGGCTGTGGAATGTTGTCCCACTCCTCTTCAATGGCTGTGGAATGTTGTCCCACTCCTCTTCAATGGATGTGGAATGTTGTCCCACTCCTCTTCAATGGACGTGGAATGTTGTCCCACTCCTCTTCAATGGACGTGGAATGTTGTCCCCACTCCTCTTCAATGGCTGTGGAATGTTGTCCCCACTCCTCTTCAATGGCTGTGGAATGTTGTCCCACTCCTCTTCAATGGCTGTGGAATGTTGTCCCACTCCTCTTCAATGGCTGTGGAATGTTGTCCCACTCCTCTTCAATGGCTGTGGAATGTTGTCCCACTCCTCTTCAATGGCTGTGCAAAGTTGCTGCATATTAGCGGGAACTGGAACACACTGTCGTACAAGGCAATCCAGAGCATCCCAAACATGCTCAATGGTTGATATGTCTGGTGAGTATGCAGGCTGTGGAAGAACTGAGACATTTTTCAGCTTCCAGGAATTGTGTCCAGATTGTTCTGACATGGGGCCGTGCATTATCATGCTGAAACATGATGTGATGGCGGTGGATGAATGGCACGACAATGGGCCTCAGGATCTCGTCACGGTATCTCTGTGTGTTCAAATTGCCAACGATTGAATCAAATTGTGTTCGTTGTCCGTAGCTTATGCCTGCCTATACCTTAGCCCTACCACCACCATGGGACACTCTGTTCACAACATTGACATCAGTAAACCGCTCGCTCACACAACACCATACATGTGAGGCCAGTTGGACGTACTGCCAAATTCTCTAAAACAACGTAGCTTATGGTAGAGAAATTAACATTAAATTCTCTGGCAACAGCTCTGGTGGACATTCATGTAGTCAGCATGCCAATTGCACGCTCCCTCAACTTGAGACATCTGTATCATTGTGTGACAAATCTGCACATTTTAGAGTGGCCTTTTATTGCCCCCAGCACAAGGTGCAACTGTGTAATGATCATGTGATAAAATAATGTATTTGTTGAAAGATAATGATAAAATAATTCCACTCTGAAACCTTATATACTGTATGAAATTGATTAGAATCATAAAATTATAATCTTACGATGTGTGTAGTTTTAGTCAGAATTAGGTTAAACAATGTATCTGTATAGTGGAAAAACACAGACTGTCTGAGCAAGGTGTAGCGTAGGATTTGAACTTGTATGTGGGTGCCTAGGAAAATACCGTAGAACAATTAAAACTGTGTTTGAACCGACCTGGCTAGGCCTCGGAGGAACCTATGCGAGCACAGGGAGCACTTCTCAAGGTTTCCCTAATCTCGGGGGATGGACCTGTCGGCTGGGTAGTGATACACTGTGGTGAGAACTACGGAGATAAAACTCACCTACTGTTTGTGTGGAACTATGTGAGTAGGATACCTACTGTTTGTGTGGAAGTATGTGAGTAGGATACCTACTGTTTGTGTGGAAGTATGTGAGTAGGATACCTACTGTTTGTGTGGAACTATGTGAGTAGGATACCTACTGTTTGTGTGGAACTATGTGAGTAGGATACCTACTGTTTGTGTGGAAGTATGTGAGTAGGATACCTACTGTTTGTGTGGAAGTATGTGAGTAGGATACCTACTGTTTGTGTGGAAGTATGTGAGTAGGATACCTACTGTTTGTGTGGAAGTATGTGAGTAGGATACCTACTGTTTGTGTGGAAGTATGTGAGTAGGATACCTACTGTTTGTGTGGAAGTATGTGAGTAGGATACCTACTGTTTGTGTGGAAGTATGTGAGTAGGATACCTACTGTTTGTGTGGAAGTATGTGAGTAGGATACCTACTGTTTGTGTGGAAGTATGTGAGTAGGATACCTACTGTTTGTGTGGAAGTATGTGAGTAGGATACCTACTGTTTGTGTGGAAGTATGTGAGTAGGATACCTACTGTTTGTGTGGAAGTATGTGAGTAGGATACCTACTGTTTGTGTGGAAGTATGTGAGTAGGATACCTACTGTTTGTGTGGAAGTATGTGAGTAGGATACCTACTGTTTGTGTGGAAGTATGTGAGTAGGATACCTACTGTTTGTGTGGAAGTATGTGAGTAGGATACCTACTGTTTGTGTGGAAGTATGTGAGTAGGATACCTACTGTTTGTGTGGAAGTATGTGAGTAGGATACCTACTGTTTGTGTGGAAGTATGTGAGTAGGATACCCTAGCTTTGTGTGGAAAATGGATGTCTTTTGTGTAAGTATGTGAGTAGGATACCTACTGTTTGTGTGGAAGTATGTGAATAATACCTGTACTGGAACTGTACTCTAAACTGTTTGTGTGGAAACTGAGTACTATACCTACTGTTTGTGTGGAAACTGGATACTCTAAACTGTACTACCTAAACTTTGTGTGGAAGTATGTATACACTGTTTGTGTGGACTATAAACTGTTTGTGTGGAAGTATGTAGTATACACTGTACTATAAACTGTACTGTAAACTGTACTACTGTTTGTGTGGAAGTATAAACTGGATCCTTGTTTGTGTGGAAGTATTATTAAAACCAATGTTTGTGGAAGTATGTGAGTAGGATCCTACTGTTTGTGTGGAAGCTATTGATTGTCATTTGTTATCATTGTGGATTGAAAATGTTTGTGTAATGACATCACCTACTGTTTGTGTGGAAGTTGTGAGTAGGATCCTACTGTTTGTGTGGAAGTATGTGATGGATAATGTTTGTGTGGAAGTATGTGAGAAATGCCTACTGTTTGTGTGGAACATGGATGTAAACAAATGTTTGTGTGGAAAATGTGAGCAAATAACTACTGTTTGTGTGGAAGTATGTGAGTAGGAAACCTTTTGTGGGAAGTATGTTACCTACTGTCAGTGTGAAAGGATATGGGACCTACTGTTTGTGTGGAAGTATGTTGGAGGATACCTACTGTTTGTGTGGAAGTATGTGAGTAGGATACCTACTGTTTGTGTGGAAGTATTCAGAGTAGGATTTCCTACTGTTTGTTGGAAGTATGTGAGTAGGATACCTACTGTTTGTGTGGAATGGTTGTTTTAGTTTGTGTGGAAGTATGTGAGTAGGATACCTACTGTTTGTGTGGAAGTATGTGAGACCCCTACTGTTTGTTGAGTAGGATACCTACTGTTTGTGTGGAAGTTGTGAGTAGGATACCTACTGTTTGTGTGGAAGTATGTGAGTAGGATACCTACTGTTTGTGTGACCCCTGTTTGACAGTAGGATACCTACTGTTTGTGTGGAAGTATGTAGTAGGATACCTAATGTTTGTGTGGAAATGTGAGTAGGATGTTTTTTGTGTAGATACAGTTTGTGTGGAAGCATTCAGACCTACTGTTTGTGTGGAAGTATTGAGTCCTACTGTTTGTGTGGAAGTATGTGAGTAGGATACCTACTGTTTGTGTGGAAATGGTTACCTACTGTTTGTGTGGAAGTGTGAGTAGGATACCTACTGTTTGTGTGGAAGTATGTCAGACCCCTAGGATTTCCTACTGTTTGTGTGGAAGTATGTGAGTAGGATACCTACTGTTTGTGTGGAAATGTGAGTTACCTACTGTTTGTGTGGAAGTGTGAGTAGGATACCTACTGTTTGTGTGGAAGTATGTGAGTAGGATACCTACTGTTTGTGTGGAAGTATGTGAGTAGGATACCTACTGTTTGTGTTTGTGTGGAAGTATGTGAGTAGGATACCTACTGTTTGTGTGGAAGTATTCTAGGATACCTACTGTTTGTGTGGAAGTATGTGAGTAGGATACCTACTGTTTGTGTGGAAGACCCCTGTTTGTGTGGAAGACATTACCACAGTTGTGTTACATTGTGAGCCTAATTCTAAATGTCTGTGTTGGAAGTATGTGCGTAGGATACCTACTGTTTGTGTGGAAGTATTCAGGATACCAGCTATAAAATGGATGTCTTTGTATAATGGACTTTAGAACGTTCCTGTATTGTACTAAATGTACTATAAACTGTACTATACACTGTACTATACACTGTACTCTACACTCTAAACTGTAAAACTGTACTATACACTGTACTATACACTGTACTCTAAACTTTGTACTCTAAACTGTACTCTAAACTGTACTAACACTGTACTATAAACTGTACTTAAACTGTACTATACACTGTACTATAAACTGTACTCTAAACTGTACTATGTTTTTGCATAAACTGAGTCTTTGACTAATTATTATTAAAACCAATGGTCTAAGATCCCGGGTCAGAGCTATTGATTGTCATTTGTTATCATTGGGTTTGAAAATGGTCATGACATCATGCTATTTAATCGTTTTTTGACATCCCACATCTGTCAGGTGGATGGATAATCTTGGCAAAGGAGAAATGCTCACTAACAGGGATGTAAACAAATGTGTGCGCAAAATAGCAAAATAACACTTTTTTTTGTGCCTATGAAATTTCTGGGATTTTTTTTTACAGCTTACAGGGACCAACACTTTACATGTTGGAAATGGTTGTTTTAGTGTAGATACAGAAAGTATTCAGACCCCTAGACATTTCCACAGTTTGTTACATTACAGCCTAATTCTAAATGGTTGTTTTAGTGTAGATACAGAAAGTATTCAGACCCCTAGACATTTCCACAGTTTGTTACATTACAGCCTAATTCTAAATGGTTGTTTTAGTGTAGATACAGAAAGTATTCAGACCCCTAGACATTTCCACAGTTTGTTACATTACAGCCTAATTCTAAATGGTTGTTTTAGTGTAGATACAGAAAGTATTCAGACCCCAGTTTGACATTTCCACAGTTTGTTACATTACAGCCTAATTCTAAATGGTTGTTTTAGTGTAGATACAGAAAGTATTCAGACCCCTAGACATTTCCACAGTTTGTTACATTACAGCCTAATTCTAAATGGTTGTTTTAGTGTAGATACAGAAAGTATTCAGACCCCTAGACATTTCCACAGTTTGTTACATTACAGCCTAATTCTAAATGGTTGTTTTAGTGTAGATACAGAAAGTATTCAGACCCCTAGACATTTCCACAGTTTGTTACATTACAGCCTAATTCTAAATGGTTGTTTTAGTGTAGATACAGAAAGTATTCAGACCCCTAGACATTTCCACAGTTTGTTACATTACAGCCTAATTCTAAATGGTTGTTTTAGTGTAGATACAGAAAGTATTCAGACCCCTAGACATTTCCACAGTTTGTTACATTACAGCCTAATTCTAAATGGTTGTTTTAGTGTAGATACAGAAAGTATTCAGACCCCTAGACATTTCCACAGTTTGTTACATTACAGCCTAATTCTAAATGGTTGTTTTAGTGTAGATACAGAAAGTATTCAGACCCCTAGACATTTCCACAGTTTGTTACATTACAGCCTAATTCTAAATGGTTGTTTTAGTGTAGATACAGAAAGTATTCAGACCCCTAGACATTTCCACAGTTTGTTACATTACAGCCTAATTCTAAATGGTTGTTTTAGTGTAGATACAGAAAGTATTCAGACCCCTAGACATTTCCACAGTTTGTTACATTACAGCCTAATTCTAAATGGTTGTTTTAGTGTAGATACAGAAAGTATTCAGACCCCTTTCCAGACATTTCCACAGTTTGTTACATTACAGCCTAATTCTAAATGGTTGTTTTAGTGTAGATACAGAAAGTAGACCCCTAGACATTTCCACTGAAAGCATGCAGACCCCCCTAGACATTTCCACAGTTTGTTACATTACAGCCTAATTCTAAATGGTTGTTTTAGTGTAGATACAGTGCATTCTGAAAGCATTCAGACCCCTAGACATTTCCACAGTTTGTTACATTACAGCCTAATTCTAAATGGTTGTTTTAGTGTAGATACAGAAAGTATTCAAACCCCTAGACATTTCCACAGTTTGTTACCTTACAGCCTAATTCTAAATGGTTGTTTTAGTGTAGATACAGTGCATTCTGAAAGCATGCAGACCCCTAGACATTTCCACAGTTTGTTACATTACAGCCTAATTCTAAATGGTTGTTTTAGTGTAGATACAGTGCATTCTGAAAGCATGCAGACCCCTAGACATTTCCACAGTTTGTTACCTTACAGCCTAATTCTAAATGGTTGTTTTAGTGTAGATACAGTGCATTCTGAAAGCATGCAGACCCCTAGACATTTCCACAGTTTGTTACCTTACAGCCTAATTCTAAAAGTGGTTGTTTTATTTGAAAAATGTTTTATCTGATCAATCTACACACAATATCCAATAATGACAAAGCACTCATTCAAGGGTTTTTCTTATTTAAAAAAAAACTATTTTCTATATTGTAGAATAATAGTGAAGACGTCACAACTATGAAATACCACATATGGAATCACGTAGTAATACAAAGAAGAGTGTCCAACAAATCAAAATATATTTTAGATTCTTAAAAGTAGCCCCACCCCTTTGCCTTGATGACAGCTTTGCACACTCTTGGCGTTCTCTCAACCATCTTCACCTGGAATGCTTTTTCCAACAGTCTTGGAGGAGTTCCCACATATGCTGAGCACTTGTTGGCTGCTTTTCCTTCACTCTGCCTCATCTCAAACCATCTCAATTGGGCTGAGGCCAGGGGATTGTGGAGGCCAGGTCATCAGATGCAGAACTCCACCACTCTCATTCTTGATAAAATAGCCCTTACTTGGCATTCAGGTCAAAGAGTTCAATCTTGGTTTCACCGGACCAGAGAATCTTGTTTCTCATGGTCTGAGAGTCTTTAGGTGCCTTTTGGCAAACTCCAAGCTGGATGTCATATGCCTTTTTACTGAGGAGTGGCTTCCATCTGGCCACTCTACCATAAAGGCCTGATTGGTTCCTCCTGTGTATAGCCTCCAAATTGACTCTGTACTGGTACCCCCTGTATATAGCCTCCAAATTGACTCTGCACTGGTACCTCCTGTGTATAGCCTCCACATTGACTCTGTACTGGTACCCCCTGTATATAGCCTCCACATTGACTCTGTACTGGTACCTCCTGTATATAGCCTCCACATTGACTCTGTACTGGTACCCCCTGTATATTCTCCACATTGACTCTGTACTTGTACCCCTGTATATAGCCTCCACATTGACTCTGTACTGGCAACTCTTGTATATAGCCTCCACATTGACTCTGTACTGGTACCCCCTGTATATAGCCTCCACATTGACTCTGTACTGGCACCTCTTGTATATAGCCTCCACATTGACTCTGTACTGGTACCCTCTGTATATAGCCTCCACATTGACTCTGTACTGGTACCCCCTGTATATAGCCTCCACATCAACTCTGTACTGGTACCCCCTGTATATAGCCTCCACATTGACTCTGTACTAGTACCCTCTGTATATAGCCTCCACATTGACTCTGTACTGGTACCTCCTCTATATAGCCTCCACATTGACTCTGTACTGGTACATAATAAATGTCAGGTCAATCTCTATACACAATTTACAATGTACTCCCTGTTCACCACAACAGTAGTATATAGTAGTATAGTAGTAGTAGTAGTAGTATATGCCATTTAGCGCACTTTTATCCAAAGCGACTCAGTCATGTGTGCACTCAATCATCAAGTTTTACAAGCGCCATGCTCTACCAACTGAGCTACAACAGTGGTAGGCTTGATTACCAACAACGACGAGACGGCCTACAGGGAGGAGGTGAGGGCCCTCGGAGTGTGGTGTCAGGAAAATAACCTCACACTCAACGTCAACAAAACTAAGGAGATGATTGTGGACTTCAGGAAACAGCAGAGGGAACACCCCCTATCCACATCGATGGAACAGTAGTGGAGAGGGTAGCTAGTTTTAAGTTCCTCGGCATACACATCACAGACAAACTGAATTGGTCCACTCACACTGACAGCGTCGTGAAGAAGGCGCAGCAGCGCCTATTCAACCTCAGGAGGCTGAAGAAATTCGGCTTGTCACCAAAAGCACTCACAAACTTCTACAGATGCACAATCGAGAGCATCCTGGCGGGCTGTATCACCGCCTGGTACGGCAACTGCTCCGCCCTCAACCGTAAGGCTCTCCAGAGGGTAGTGAGGACTGCACAACGCATCACCGGGGGCAAACTACCTGCCCTCCAGGACACCTACACCACCCGTTGTTACAGGAAGGCCATAAAGATCATCAAGGACATCAACCACCCGAACCACTGCCTGTTCACCCCGCTATCATCCAGAAGGCGAGGTCAGTACAGGTGCATCAAAGCTGGGACCGAGAGACTGAAAAACAGCTTCTATCTCAAGGCCATCAGACTGTTAAACAGCCACCACTAACACTGAGTGGCTGCTGCCAACACACTGTCATTGACACTGACCCAACTCCAGCCATTTTAATAATGGGAATTGATGGGAAATGATGTAAATATATCACTAGCCACTTTAAACAATGCTACCTTATATAATGTTACTTACCCTACATTATTAATCTCATATGCATATGTATATACTGTACTCTACATCATCGACTGCATCCTTATGTAACACATGTATCACTAGCCACTTTAACTATGCCACTTTGTTTACTTTGTCTACACACTCATCTCATATGTATATACTGTACTCGATACCATCTACTGTATGCTGCTCTGTACCATCACTCATTCATATATCCTTATGTACATGTTCCTTATCCCCTTACACTGTGTATAAGACAGTAGTTTTGGAATTGTTAGTTAGATTACTTGTTGGTTATCACTGCATTGTCGGAACTAGAAGCACAAGCATTTCGCTACACTCGCATTAACATCTGCTAACCATGTGTATGTGACAAATAAAATTTGATTTGATTTGATTTAGAGAAATAACATCATAATTCCTCCCATGGGAGTTAACATTACAACACCAACTGGGCTAATCACATACTAGTAATAGGAGAACTGGTGAAGTAATGGCCTGCATTGATCTTTTGAGCCAAAATAACAAAATAAAAAAAAATGTATTTTGTGTGTGCTTGATCTTGTGTATTCTGAACTATGTAACTCCTATCTTCTGATAACTTCAACATAATCTCCCAGATGTCTTCTTCTGATCATTCCTCAATCTCCCAGATGTCTTCTTTCCAAAATATACCAAGTTTTAGCATGTCAGAATAATGTAATTACATATGAAATGGCAGTTACTTTTGTATGTCTATTTAGGCGGAAACCTACATTTTGACTTCATGTGTGTCTCATAAGTTTCTAAATACCCTTTCCGGGTATAACTCTTCCCACACTGCAAGCATTGGAATGGCTTCTCTCATGTGTATTCTCTTATGCGCATTCAGATCCCATTCCACACTGAGAGCATTGGAAAGGTCTCTCTACAGAGTGTTTGCTTTTTTATGTCCCCTAATGATAAATACTTATTTTCACAATGGGAGTAGTTATAGGGCTTGTCTCTTGTGTGTGTGTATATATATCTTATGTGATTTAAGGGACCCCAACCTTGTAAAACTTTTTCCACATTGGGAGCAGTGGTAAGGCTTCACCCCGGTGTGTGTTCTCTCATGCTCGTTCAGTTGCCCTGACCAGCTAAAACTACTTTTACAATGGGAACAGTGGTAAGGCTTTTCCCCTGTGTGTATTCTTTCATGAGATTTCAGGTCCCCTGAACGGGAAAATGTCTTTCCACACTGAGAGCATTGGAATGGTTTTTCCCCTGTGTGTATTCTCTTATGCTCGTTCAGATGTGTTGACTGGATAAATCTCTTTCCACACTGGAAGCAGTGGTAAGGCTTGTCTCCTGTGTGTATTCTCTTATGTATTTCAAGGCTCCCTAACCGTGTAAAACTCTTCCCACACTGAGAGCAGTGATAAGGCTTCTTCCCTGCATGTGTTCTCTTGTGGTTTTTCAGGCTCCATAATCGGGTATAACTCTTTCCACACTGGGAACAGTGGTGTCGTCTCGCTGGTTCAGACGTCTCTGGTTCCTCCGAGTCGGGTCTCTCTTCTGCCAAATACAAACAGAGTGGTTAAAACAGGGAGACCTGAATGAAATCTCAGCATTCATTTGTCATTTTAGTCATTTATCAGACCCTCTTATCCAGAGAGACTTACAGTCAAGTGCTCTTAGCATGTGATGCATGTGCTCCATTGTCTCTTAGCATGTGACGCATGTGCTCCATTGTCTCTTAGCATGTGATGTATGTGCTCCATTGTCTCTTAGCATGTGATGTCCATTGTCTCTTAGCATGTGATGCATGTGCTCCATTGTCTCTTAGCATGTGATGCATGTGCTCCATTGTCTCTTAGCATGTGATGCATGTGCTCCATTGTTCACATGACCCATGTATTTTACACTGTGTGGCTTTAAGAGAATAGTATGGTCACTATCCAGAGCAACTTGTTAGTGCATCCATCTTAAGGTAGCTTGGTGAGACAACGACAACAGTGACAGTAAATACAGTTTCCCTCAATTAAGTGATAATTTATAATCACCTGGCCTGTGTCCCATAATAGAACCAGGCTAATAATGACTAGCAATCTTTTAAATGAACATCCCCCTGTGTTCTTATATTGATTTAGATTTATTTACCGTAACAAGCAAAGAAAAGAGATACCATGACAACAAAACGAAAACGTGAGGAGGACTGATTTTCCCCCATTTTTTATCTCTCTCAAAATCACACTTTTCAATAGAAAAACATAATTGAATGTTCTAATTCCATAACAATGCTTAAACCACATCAGGGGAAATCTGGGAAAACCTGAATGTGTAGTTACCCTTTAATTCAGGTGGCACCAGCCAGACAGCCTTGTTTGTCCAGCAGTGTTTCTGTAGCGCAGTTGTGACGGGGAATTTTCAAAACAAAATGGCCAATGCATTGATGCAAATAATCACGATTCTGCCAGGTAGGCAGAGTATACTTTTTAATTGTCTTTCCGTCTACCTGAAGACATTAGCATCGCTAACGGCTACCTGAAGACATAAGCATCGCTAACGGCTACCCGAAGACATAAGCATCGCTAACGGCTACATGAAGACATAAGCATCGCTAACGGCTACATGAAGACATAAACATCGCTAACGGCTACATGAAGACATAAGCATCGCTAACGGCTACATGAAGACATAAGCATCGCTAACGGCTACCCGAAGACATAAGCATCGCTAACGGCTACACGAAGACATAAGCATCGCTAACGGCTACCTGAAGACATAAGCATCGCTAACGGCTACCCGAAGACATAAGCATCGCTAACGGCTACCTGAAGACATAAGCATCGCTAACGGCTACCCGAAGACATAAGCATCGCTAACGGCTACATGAAGACATAAGCATCGCTAACGGCTACACGAAGACATAAGCATCGCTAACGGCTACCCGAAGACATAAGCATCGCTAACGGCTACCCGAAGACATAAGCATCGCTAACGGCTACCCGAAGACATAAGCATCGCTAACGGCTACCAGAAGACATAAGCATCGCTAACGGCTACCCGAAGACATAAGCATCGCTAACGGCTACCCGAAGACATAAGCATCGCTAACGGCTACCTGAAGACATAAGCATCGCTAACGGCTACCTGAAGACATAAGCATCGCTAACGGCTACCTGAAGACATAAGCATCGCTAACGGCTACACGAAGACATAAGCATCGCTAACGGCTACCTGAAGACATAAGCATCGCTAACGGCTACCCGAAGACATAAGCATCACTAACGGCTACCCGAAGACATAAGCATCGCTAACGGCTACCCGAAGACATAAGCATCGCTAATGGCTACCCGAAGACATAAGCATCGCTAACGGCTACCCGAAGACATAAGCATCGCTAACGGCTACCTGAAGACATAAGCATCGCTAACGGCTACCCGAAGACATAAGCATCGCTAATGTCTGTCCATGTGGTAGTAGTCAGTCTGTCCATGTGGTAGTAGTCAGTCTGTCCATGAGGTAGTAGTCAGTCTGTCTGTCCATGTGGTAGTAGTCAGTCTGTTCATGAGGTAGTAGTCAGTCTGTCCATGTGGTAGTAGTCAGTCTGTCCATGTGATAGTAGTCAGTCTGTTCATGTGGTAGTAGTGGTAGTAGTCAGTCTGTCCATGTGGTAGTAGTGATAGTAGTCAGTCTGTCCATGTGGTAGTGGTCAGTCTGTCCATGTGGTAGTAGTCAGTCTGTCCATGTGGTAGTAGTCAGTCTGTCCATGTGGTAGTAGTCAGTCTGTCCATGTGATAGTAGTCAGTCTGTTCATGTGGTAGTAGTGGTAGTAGTCAGTCTGTCCATGTGGTAGTAGTGTCTGTCTGTCCATGTGGTAGTATCAGTCTGTCCATGTGGTAGTCAGTCTGTCCATGTGGTAGTAGTCAGTCTGTCCATGTGGTAGTAGTCAGTCTGTCCATGTGATAGTAGTCAGTCTGTCCATGTGGTAGTGGTCAGTCTGTCCATGTGGTAGTAGTCAGTCTGTCCATGTGGTAGTAGTCAGTCTGTCCATGTGGTAGTAGTCAGTCTGTCCATGTGGTAGTAGTCAGTCTGTCCATGAGGTAGTAGTCAGTCTGTCTGTCCATGTGGTAGTAGTCAGTCTGTCCATGTGGTAGTAGTCAGTCTGTCCATGTGGTAGTAGTCAGTCTGTCCATGTGGTAGTAGTCATAGAAATGTTGAAGACTTATTTAGTGAGTCACAAGGCATAATGTGTCAGGGGCTTCTAACGGTCACGGAATACAAAAAAAACAAAAAACACCAACGCCACCCGGATGAGATAAAATACATTTTCTCCCACTTCGAGCATAATGACTCAGATGCCGTGGGGAACCCCTGAGGACAAACAACCGGTCCCTCAACGTCAGCCAAACAGCACTACATCACAGTGATTGAGGTGTCACTACAGACCCGGGTTCGATCCCAGAATTAACAGAACTCTGCTGGTTGTCCTGGTAACAGATACCAGTGGGCAGATCTATTTTATTTGTTCAAACTAAACTACAGCACTTACTCTGATGAGTCAAATCTGATCCTTTCTTCTCTTCTCCTCCTCTCACAGTTCCACTCAGCCCTGTTGTTTTCCTGCAGTCCACCAGCAGCACAGACAACCTCTTCATACCCAGCAGTAAGATGCTACCGGGAGAGGCACAACACGGGGACTCCGGGAGGGAGGAAGGGCTAGCGTTGTCCTGGTAACCATAAAGAGGGGAGACAGACACATATCATTATGGATGCTGATGTCACTGTTGACATAAAGTGCTTAACAGAAACCCAGCACAGACCCAGAGAGAGCAAACTATATGCTAGGCCAGACCAAGCTGTACCATCTGGTGTTCTGATCTGGAGAGACTCTTCTCTTCCTCATCAGCATCAGGATGTTGTTGAGGCTCCCCAGAGGATCCACAATAGTCATGTCTCTCCCCTGTGTGAATGAGAACATCAAACAGATTGTAAACTTATGATCTTCTATTGCAATCATAGAGTCTTACAAGAGGCATGAATATGTCTAAACAGGGACTAAAATGACCACTTTCATCATGATTTTTAAAATATATTATAGTTCAACAACTGCATAGTGTGTCCCTGTTGAAGACAGTACTCACTGTTGTTAATCGGATCCTCTATGTCCTCCTCTTTCACTCCCAAAACGTCTTCCTCCTCCACCTTTATTGAGATAGCATCCTCTTCCTCTCTAAAAGGTTCTTCCTCTTTCCCCCCTATAACATCCTCCTCTTCCACTCTGGCTGCCTCTATCCCCTCTTTCACTACTAAAGATTCTTTATATTTTTTCACGGTAACATCCTCCTCTTCTTCTTTCAATGTGATAGTCTCCCCTTCCTCCTTTTTCATTCTGAAAGCGTCTTCCTCTTCCTTTTCCACTGTGACAGCCTCTATCCTCTCTTCCACTCCAAAATGTTCTTCCTCTTCTTTCCCTATAACAGCCTCCTCTTCATCCTTTTTCATTCTGAAAGGTTCTTCCTCTCCGTTCACTGTAATATCCTCTTCTTCTTTCACGACAATGTTCAGCGCCAGAGCTTCTTTCTCCGTCCAGTAGATATCTTCTTCTTTAGCAGGGGATGAGTAGTTTAGTGAGCTCATGGTCAGTGATGTTAGTTAGCATTAGCGAATAGCCTAGTGCTAGGCTCAGTATCAATCTTTAACAAGTTTGCAAATTGAACAAGCAAATTAGGTTAAAGTTAACCAGTAGATACGTCAAGATAATAATTGTGTTTAAAAGGTTAGCTAATGTACATAACCGTGGTCTAAAGCGTCAATATTTCGGTTTTAAGTTAGATAGTTAGACAGTTTTCTGTTGGCTAGCAAGCGAGGTGGTTGAAAGAGAAGCCGTGTTGTTGTTCCTGAAGAAGCGTCCCGTCCAGTCCATTATACGTCACACAAGAAGAGTCAACTGAAAGACGCTCGTCGCCATCTGCTGGCTGGAGTGGGTAACGCAGTTTGGAAACAAAAGTTACAACACTTTCTGTATTGGAAAGAACGTCATAATTATTTAACAATAAGCTGATATATTTTCTCTTACGTCTTACAAATAATAAGTTTCTGTACACAGACGTAGAAGCTTAATATGAATATGTAGATGATTAATAAATACTTCTACGAATAGGTAGCGTGTTAATACACATTTGTGTTAATACTCTGTTCATTTTTTCACATTCGTTTTTATTAGATGTGACCATACTTTTCCCTTAAAGCCACGCTCTATAAGATACAAATCATCCTGTAAACAACAGAACAAATGCATCACATGCAAATAGCACTTGATTTTTAGAGGGGTGTATTATGACATCATATAGAACCACCCAGACATTCCAAATATCACTTGATTATCAGAAGGGTGTATTATGATGTCAGAACTACTTGTCCTGCTGGACACAATAGAGCAAATGCATCACATGCAAATAGCACTTGATTATCTGTAGTGCTTTACACTGAGTCTACAAAACATTAAGAACACCTGCTCCTTCCATGACGTAGACTGACCAGGTGAAAGCTATGATCCCTTATTGATGTCACTAGTTAAATCCAGTGGCGGTCACTGCCGTTGAAGATGAGGCTGGACAATTTGTTTTCATGAGCATGGCCTTATTTCTATTATAGCATATTGGATGACTGTAATTCATAATACAGTCACCCTGTTCAATGTAACAGTGATAGGTTTAGGCTGCTACATGATACTAACATTTCCCCTATAACCATCATGAGGTTGCTACAACCTGGCCTATGAATGAAAGTTTAGAATGTAGGTGCACACTGATCGAGAGAAACATTTGAGGTGACAGACAGTGACACATTCAATACTGCCTTGCACACTCTCGCCTGCATCTAGCTGAAATAGAGATATCACTGGACAAATTCAGGTATGTTAATCCCCGTTTTGTTTAGTTTAAGAAACGTTTGTTCACAGAATCTGCAGAACGAATTCACCCCTGATCATGCATAAACACAGTTTGCTTTCATAACAGCCACGTTGTATTCCTTCTCTCCTCCTCTCACCTTTTCCCTTCGCTTCTGGACTTCAATGCACAACACATCAGCTGTATGTGACCAGGAGAAAAAAACCTTTCCAAGCGAAACCATATCTTGACTGAAACACACAACTTACATTATTGGCACCATATTAGCCAAAGTAACATCATAGTCAACAGAGCTAATAGAACTAACTCGTTAGTAAACAAATCATGCAGTACCGTTACAGTGAACAGTCAGTAAGCAGTTTAGCATTTACATTGGCGGACCCCGGTGGCAATACATTAGTAAAACCAAAAGCTTACCTTGACTAGGAAGAGTTTCAGTGTTGTGTTGGATAGTCATAGCCAGCTAGCTAACATAACATCCCTCTGTTTGAGCAGGGTGTTTCAGTAGGCTAAACTAGATAGCTGCATTTTCTAGCTAAGTAAGAGAAAATGAAAGTGGAAAATAATTGACGAAATCTCTCTCTCGCTTCTCCTTTGTTTTGTTCAAAACTGTTCAACTATTGTTTTTCTCTCTCTTTGAGTCAATTACTCACCATATGTTATGCACTGCAGTACTAGCTAGCTGTAGCGTATGCTTTCAGTACTAGATTCCTTCTCTGATCCTTTCATTGGTTGGACATCATGTCAGTTCATGCTGCAAGAGCTCTGATAGGTTGGAGGACGTCCTCCGGAAGTTGTCATAATTACTGTGTAAGTCTATGGAAGGCCTTGAGAACCATGAGCCTCCTAGGTTTTGTATTGAAGTCAATGTACCCAGAGGAGGATGCAAAATAGTATGTTTTAATCAATTATTTGGTATTGTGATTATATTTAGTATAGTTTTATCTAAAATGAACAACTTGTAAATATTCAACCATTTTTATTTTTCTGAAAATAACTGAGGACGATGGTTCTCCCCTTCCTCCTCTGAGGAGCCTCCACTGCACCCAAAGGACATCCAGCCAACTTGACACAATTGTGGGAAGCATTGGAGTCAACATGGGCGCTTTTTGACACCTTGTAGTCCAGTCCATGCCCCAACGAATTGAGTCTGTTCTGAGGGAAAAAGGAATGATCAAGGAATGACGCAGATAAACAGACAACCTGAATTTGAAAAATATCATTTAATTAAAGACATTAACTTTGAAACTGACATACTCCATATTTAGTTCAAATCAAATGTTATTTGTCACATGCGCTGAATACAACAGGTGTAGATCTTAACGTGAAATGCTTACTGACAAGCCCTTAACCAACAACGTAGATAAGAAAAATAAGTGTTAAGAAAATGTTTCCTAAATAAACTAAAGAAAAAAAAAGCAACACAATAAAATAAAAATAACGAGGCAAATGAGTACAGAGTCAATGTGGAGGCAATATACAGGGGGTACCAGTACAGAGTCAATGTGGAGGCTAAATACTACATTTTAGTCTAAGATCAATCTTTAAAAAATCTAAAGTCAATTCTATTTCAAGTTCTACATCTCCAAATAAAGTTTAAACATCACAGCAATATTCTAGGGGTGGTTTTTGAGGGTCTGACCTCTGTTTGACCCCAACCATGACCAGAACCTTCAGAGGGCTTGTGATCTATATATGAGGGCCTCTCATAGCTTTGTATTGTGCTCGCTTTGGCAGCACATATACTAAAATTGGATCGATACAGAGAAGATTAGCATGGCCCCTGCGAAAGGATGACACGCAAATCCGTGAAGCGCTCCTTATTTTCCTCACACGTTGAGAAATTGGAACCAAACAGAGAAGATTGGGCGGTAGTGACCTGGGAAGAATAAATGGTCCATTCCCCTCAGTCTAGTCTAAGGAGGAGGGGAAATGCTGGATGAGAGAAGCTCAGTCTACAGTAGAATGACAGGAACATTTGTGAAGCCTTCCTTATTTTGAAATGGGGAGTGAGACAAGGTTGCAGCCTGAGACCAACTTTATTCAACATGTAGACAAATAATTGGCGAGTTAGGCACGGTTGCAGTCAGAGTTCAACTTTATTCAAAGTTTAGAAATGAATTGGGGAGTGAGACAAGGTTGCACTCTGAGTCCAACTTTATTCAATATCTACAAATGAATTGGAGAGAGACTTGGGTTCAATTTTAGTCCAGTTGTATTAAACATAACAAACTTGAATGTCACAACATTTTAAACAGACATCAAACTCTCTCTCTCTCTCTCTCTCTCTCTCTCTCTCTCTCTCTCTCTCTCTCTCTCTCTCTCTCTCTCTCTCTCTCTACTAATTGGGGAGTTAGTTATAAGTATCATTGGCCAGGCCATGTTGCAGAAAACGGGGAAGGGTGGGAAGTTGTCGGGGCAGGGGAACAAAGACTTGGGGAGGAGCAACTAAAAGCAGCAGGTGAGGGAGGGGTTACAGACCAAGAGTCCTGAATCATAAAAGGCTTTGTTTTTAAACTACATTTTAGTCTAAGATCAATCTTTAAAAAATCTAAAGTCAATTCTATTTCAAGTTCTACATCTCCAAATAAAGTTTAAACATCACAGCAATATTCTAGGGGTGGTTTTTGAGGGTCTGACCTCTGTTTGACCCCAACCCTGACCAGAACCTTCAGAGGGCGTGTGATCTATATATGAGGGCCTCTCATAGCTTTGTATTGTGCTCGCTTTGGCAGCACATATACTAAAATTGGATCGATACAGAGAAGATTAGCATGGCCCCTGCGAAAGGATGACACGCAAATCCGTGAAGCGCTCCTTATTTTCCTCACACGTTGAGAAATTGGAACCAAACAGAGAAGATTGGGCGGTAGTGACCCGGGAGAATAAATGGTCCATTCCCCTCAGTCTAGTCTAAGGAGGAGGGGAAATGCTGGATGAGAGAAGCTCAGTCTACAGTAGAATGACAGGAACATTTGTGAAGCCTTCCTTATTTTGAAATGGGGAGTGAGACAAGGTTGCAGCCTGAGACCAACTTTATTCAACATGTAGACAAATAATTGGCGAGTTAGGCACGGTTGCAGTCAGAGTTCAACTTTATTCAAAGTTTAGAAATGAATTGGGGAGTGAGACAAGGTTGCACTCTGAGTCCAACTTTATTCAATATCTACAAATGAATTGGAGAGAGACTTGGGTTCAATTTTAGTCCAGTTGTATTAAACATAACAAACTTGAATGTCACAACATTTTAAACAGACATCAAACTCTCTCTCTCTCTCTCTCTCTCTCTCTCTCTCTCTCTCTCTCTCTCTCTCTCTCTCTCTCTCTCTCTCTCTCTCTCTCTCTCTCTACTAATTGGGGAGTTAGTTATAAGTATCATTGGCCAGGCCATGTTGCAGAAAACGGGGGAAGGGTGGGAAGTTGTCGGGGCAGGGGAACAAAGACTTGGGGAGGAGCAACTAAAAGCAGCAGGTGAGGGAGGGGTTACAGACCAAGAGTCCTGAATCATAAAAGGCTTTGTTTTTAAACTACATTTTAGTCTAAGATCAATCTTTAAAAAATCTAAAGTCAATTCTATTTCAAGTTCTACATCTCCAAATAAAGTTTAAACATCACAGCAATATTCTAGGGGTGGTTTTTGAGGGTCTGACCTCTGTTTGACCCCAACCATGACCAGAACCTTCAGAGGGCGTGTGATCTATATATGAGGGCCTCTCATAGCTTTGTATTGTGCTCGCTTTGGCAGCACATATACTAAAATTGGATTGATACAGAGAAGATTAGCATGGCCCCTGCGAAAGGATGACACGCAAATCCGTGAAGCGCTCCTTTATTTTCCTCACACGTTGAGAAATTGGAACCAAACAGAGAAGATTGGGCGGTAGTGACCCGGGGAGAATAAATGGTCCATTCCCCTCAGTCTAGTCTAAGGAGGAGGGGAAATGCTGGATGAGAGAAGCTCAGTCTACAGTAGAATGACAGGAACATTTGTGAAGCCTTCCTTATTTTGAAATGGGGAGTGAGACAAGGTTGCAGCCTGAGACCAACTTTATTCAACATGTAGACAAATAATTGGCGAGTTAGGCACGGTTGCAGTCAGAGTTCAACTTTATTCAAAGTTTAGAAATGAATTGGGGAGTGAGACAAGGTTGCACTCTGAGTCCAACTTTATTCAATATCTACAAATGAATTGGAGAGAGACTTGGGTTCAATTTTAGTCCAGTTGTATTAAACATAACAAACTTGAATGTCACAACATTTTAAACAGACATCAAACTCTCTCTCTCTCTCTCTCTCTCTCTCTACTAATTGGGGAGTTAGTTATAAGTATCATTGTCCAGGCCATGTTGCAGAAAACGGGGGAAGGGTGGGAAGTTGTCGGGGCAGGGGAACAAAGACTTGGGGAGGAGCAACTAAAAGCAGCAGGTGAGGGAGGGGTTACAGACCAAGAGTCCTGAATCATAAAAGGCTTTGTTTTTAAACTACATTTTAGTCTAAGATCAATCTTTAAAAAATCTAAAGTCAATTCTATTTCAAGTTCTACATCTCCAAATAAAGTTTAAACATCACAGCAATATTCTAGGGGTGGTTTTTGAGGGTCTGACCTCTGTTTGACCCCAACCATGACCAGAACCTTCAGAGGGCGTGTGATCTATATATGAGGGCCTCTCATAGCTTTGTATTGTGCTCGCTTTGGCAGCACATATACTAAAATTGGATCGATACAGAGAAGATTAGCATGGCCCCTGCGAAAGGATGACACGCAAATCCGTGAAGCGCTCCTTTATTTTCCTCACACGTTGAGAAATTGGAACCAAACAGAGAAGATTGGGCGGTAGTGACCCGGGGAGAATAAATGGTCCATTCCCCTCAGTCTAGTCTAAGGAGGAGGGGAAATGCTGGATGAGAGAAGCTCAGTCTACAGTAGAATGACAGGAACATTTGTGAAGCCTTCCTTATTTTGAAATGGGGAGTGAGACAAGGTTGCAGCCTGAGACCAACTTTATTCAACATGTAGACAAATAATTGGCGAGTTAGGCACGGTTGCAGTCAGAGTTCAACTTTATTCAAAGTTTAGAAATGAATTGGGGAGTGAGACAAGGTTGCACTCTGAGTCCAACTTTATTCAATATCTACAAATGAATTGGAGAGAGACTTGGGTTCAATTTTAGTCCAGTTGTATTAAACATAACAAACTTGAATGTCACAACATTTTAAACAGACATCAAACTCTCTCTCTCTCTCTCTCTCTCTCTCTCTCTCTCTCTCTCTCTCTCTCTCTCTCTCTCTCTCTCTCTCTCTCTCTCTCTCTCTACTAATTGGGGAGTTAGTTATAAGTATCATTGGCCAGGCCATGTTGCAGAAAACGGGGGAAGGGTGGGAAGTTGTCGGGGCAGGGGAACAAAGACTTGGGGAGGAGCAACTAAAAGCAGCAGGTGAGGGAGGGGTTACAGACCAAGAGTCCTGAATCATAAAAGGCTTTGTTTTTAAACTACATTTTAGTCTAAGATCAATCTTTAAAAAATCTAAAGTCAATTCTATTTCAAGTTCTACATCTCCAAATAAAGTTTAAACATCACAGCAATATTCTAGGGGTGGTTTTTGAGGGTCTGACCTCTGTTTGACCCCAACCATGACCAGAACCTTCAGAGGGCGTGTGATCTATATATGAGGGCCTCTCATAGCTTTGTATTGTGCTCGCTTTGGCAGCACATATACTAAAATTGGATCGATACAGAGAAGATTAGCATGGCCCCTGCGAAAGGATGACACGCAAATCCGTGAAGCGCTCCTTATTTTCCTCACACGTTGAGAAATTGGAACCAAACAGAGAAGATTGGGCGGTAGTGACCCGGGGAGAATAAATGGTCCATTCCCCTCAGTCTAGTCTAAGGAGGAGGGGAAATGCTGGATGAGAGAAGCTCAGTCTACAGTAGAATGACAGGAACATTTGTGAAGCCTTCCTTATTTTGAAATGGGGAGTGAGACAAGGTTGCAGCCTGAGACCAACTTTATTCAACATGTAGACAAATAATTGGCGAGTTAGGCACGGTTGCAGTCAGAGTTCAACTTTATTCAAAGTTTAGAAATGAATTGGGGAGTGAGACAAGGTTGCACTCTGAGTCCAACTTTATTCAATATCTACAAATGAATTGGAGAGAGACTTGGGTTCAATTTTAGTCCAGTTGTATTAAACATAACAAACTTGAATGTCACAACATTTTAAACAGACATCAAACTCTCTCTCTCTCTCTCTCTCTCTCTCTCTCTCTCTCTCTCTCTCTCTCTCTCTCTCTCTCTCTCTCTCTCTCTCTCTCTCTACTAATTGGGGAGTTAGTTATAAGTATCATTGGCCAGGCCATGTTGCAGAAAACGGGGGAAGGGTGGGAAGTTGTCGGGGCAGGGGAACAAAGACTTGGGGAGGAGCAACTAAAAGCAGCAGGTGAGGGAGGGGTTACAGACCAAGAGTCCTGAATCATAAAAGGCTTTGTTTTTAAACTACATTTTAGTCTAAGATCAATCTTTAAAAAATCTAAAGTCAATTCTATTTCAAGTTCTACATCTCCAAATAAAGTTTAAACATCACAGCAATATTCTAGGGGTGGTTTTTGAGGGTCTGACCTCTGTTTGACCCCAACCATGACCAGAACCTTCAGAGGGCGTGTGATCTATATATGAGGGCCTCTCATAGCTTTGTATTGTGCTCGCTTTGGCAGCACATATACTAAAATTGGATCGATACAGAGAAGATTAGCATGGCCCCTGCGAAAGGATGACACGCAAATCCGTGAAGCGCTCCTTATTTTCCTCACACGTTGAGAAATTGGAACCAAACAGAGAAGATTGGGCGGTAGTGACCCGGGGAGAATAAATGGTCCATTCCCCTCAGTCTAGTCTAAGGAGGAGGGGAAATGCTGGATGAGAGAAGCTCAGTCTACAGTAGAATGACAGGAACATTTGTGAAGCCTTCCTTATTTTGAAATGGGGAGTGAGACAAGGTTGCAGCCTGAGACCAACTTTATTCAACATGTAGACAAATAATTGGCGAGTTAGGCACGGTTGCAGTCAGAGTTCAACTTTATTCAAAGTTTAGAAATGAATTGGGGAGTGAGACAAGGTTGCACTCTGAGTCCAACTTTATTCAATATCTACAAATGAATTGGAGAGAGACTTGGGTTCAATTTTAGTCCAGTTGTATTAAACATAACAAACTTGAATGTCACAACATTTTAAACAGACATCAAACTCTCTCTCTCTCTCTCTCTCTCTCTCTACTAATTGGGGAGTTAGTTATAAGTATCATTGGCCAGGCCATGTTGCAGAAAACGGGGGAAGGGTGGGAAGTTGTCGGGGCAGGGGAACAAAGACTTGGGGAGGAGCAACTAAAAGCAGCAGGTGAGGGAGGGGTTACAGACCAAGAGTCCTGAATCATAAAAGGCTTTGTTTTTAAACTACATTTTAGTCTAAGATCAATCTTTAAAAAATCTAAAGTCAATTCTATTTCAAGTTCTACATCTCCAAATAAAGTTTAAACATCACAGCAATATTCTAGGGGTGGTTTTTGAGGGTCTGACCTCTGTTTGACCCCAACCATGACCAGAACCTTCAGAGGGCTTGTGATCTATATATGAGGGCCTCTCATAGCTTTGTATTGTGCTCGCTTTGGCAGCACATATACTAAAATTGGATCGATACAGAGAAGATTAGCATGGCCCCTGCGAAAGGATGACACGCAAATCCGTGAAGCGCTCCTTATTTTCCTCACACGTTGAGAAATTGGAACCAAACAGAGAAGATTGGGCGGTAGTGACCCGGGAGAATAAATGGTCCATTCCCCTCAGTCTAGTCTAAGGAGGAGGGGAAATGCTGGATGAGAGAAGCTCAGTCTACAGTAGAATGACAGGAACATTTGTGAAGCCTTCCTTATTTTGAAATGGGGAGTGAGACAAGGTTGCAGCCTGAGACCAACTTTATTCAACATGTAGACAAATAATTGGCGAGTTAGGCACGGTTGCAGTCAGAGTTCAACTTTATTCAAAGTTTAGAAATGAATTGGGGAGTGAGACAAGGTTGCACTCTGAGTCCAACTTTATTCAATATCTACAAATGAATTGGAGAGAGACTTGGGTTCAATTTTAGTCCAGTTGTATTAAACATAACAAACTTGAATGTCACAACATTTTAAACAGACATCAAACTCTCTCTCTCTCTCTCTCTCTCTCTCTCTCTCTCTCTCTCTCTCTCTCTCTCTCTCTCTCTCTCTCTCTCTCTCTCTCTCTCTCTCTACTAATTGGGGAGTTAGTTATAAGTATCATTGGCCAGGCCATGTTGCAGAAAACGGGGGAAGGGTGGGAAGTTGTCGGGGCAGGGGAACAAAGACTTGGGGAGGAGCAACTAAAAGCAGCAGGTGAGGGAGGGGTTACAGACCAAGAGTCCTGAATCATAAAAGGCTTTGTTTTTAAACTACATTTTAGTCTAAGATCAATCTTTAAAAAATCTAAAGTCAATTCTATTTCAAGTTCTACATCTCCAAATAAAGTTTAAACATCACAGCAATATTCTAGGGGTGGTTTTTGAGGGTCTGACCTCTGTTTGACCCCAACCATGACCAGAACCTTCAGAGGGCGTGTGATCTATATATGAGGGCCTCTCATAGTTTTGTATTGTGCTCGCTTTGGCAGCACATATACTAAAATTGGATCGATACAGAGAAGATTAGCATGGCCCCTGCGAAAGGATGACACGCAAATCCGTGAAGCGCTCCTTATTTTCCTCACACGTTGAGAAATTGGAACCAAACAGAGAAGATTGGGCGGTAGTGACCCGGGGAGAATAAATGGTCCATTCCCCTCAGTCTAGTCTAAGGAGGAGGGGAAATGCTGGATGAGAGAAGCTCAGTCTACAGTAGAATGACAGGAACATTTGTGAAGCCTTCCTTATTTTGAAATGGGGAGTGAGACAAGGTTGCAGCCTGAGACCAACTTTATTCAACATGTAGACAAATAATTGGCGAGTTAGGCACGGTTGCAGTCAGAGTTCAACTTTATTCAAAGTTTAGAAATGAATTGGGGAGTGAGACAAGGTTGCACTCTGAGTCCAACTTTATTCAATATCTACAAATGAATTGGAGAGAGACTTGGGTTCAATTTTAGTCCAGTTGTATTAAACATAACAAACTTGAATGTCACAACATTTTAAACAGACATCAAACTCTCTCTCTCTCTCTCTCTCTCTCTCTCTCTCTCTCTCTCTCTCTCTCTCTCTCTCTCTCTCTCTCTCTCTCTCTCTCTCTCTCTACTAATTGGGGAGTTAGTTATAAGTATCATTGGCCAGGCCATGTTGCAGAAAACGGGGAAGGGTGGGAAGTTGTCGGGGCAGGGGAACAAAGACTTGGGGAGGAGCAACTAAAAGCAGCAGGTGAGGGAGGGGTTACAGACCAAGAGTCCTGAATCATAAAAGGCTTTGTTTTTAAACTACATTTTAGTCTAAGATCAATCTTTAAAAAATCTAAAGTCAATTCTATTTCAAGTTCTACATCTCCAAATAAAGTTTAAACATCACAGCAATATTCTAGGGGTGGTTTTTGAGGGTCTGACCTCTGTTTGACCCCAACCATGACCAGAACCTTCAGAGGGCTTGTGATCTATATATGAGGGCCTCTCATAGCTTTGTATTGTGCTCGCTTTGGCAGCACATATACTAAAATTGGATCGATACAGAGAAGATTAGCATGGCCCCTGCGAAAGGATGACACGCAAATCCGTGAAGCGCTCCTTATTTTCCTCACACGTTGAGAAATTGGAACCAAACAGAGAAGATTGGGCGGTAGTGACCCGGGGAGAATAAATGGTCCATTCCCCTCAGTCTAGTCTAAGGAGGAGGGGAAATGCTGGATGAGAGAAGCTCAGTCTACAGTAGAATGACAGGAACATTTGTGAAGCCTTCCTTATTTTGAAATGGGGAGTGAGACAAGGTTGCAGCCTGAGACCAACTTTATTCAACATGTAGACAAATAATTGGCGAGTTAGGCACGGTTGCAGTCAGAGTTCAACTTTATTCAAAGTTTAGAAATGAATTGGGGAGTGAGACAAGGTTGCACTCTGAGTCCAACTTTATTCAATATCTACAAATGAATTGGAGAGAGACTTGGGTTCAATTTTAGTCCAGTTGTATTAAACATAACAAACTTGAATGTCACAACATTTTAAACAGACATCAAACTCTCTCTCTCTCTCTCTCTCTCTCTCTCTCTCTCTCTCTCTCTCTCTCTCTCTCTCTCTCTCTCTCTCTCTCTCTCTCTCTCTCTCTCTCTCTCTCTCTCTCTCTACTAATTGGGGAGTTAGTTATAAGTATCATTGGCCAGGCCATGTTGCAGAAAACGGGGGAAGGGTGGGAAGTTGTCGGGGCAGGGGAACAAAGACTTGGGGAGGAGCAACTAAAAGCAGCAGGTGAGGGAGGGGTTACAGACCAAGAGTCCTGAATCATAAAAGGCTTTGTTTTTAAACTACATTTTAGTCTAAGATCAATCTTTAAAAAATCTAAAGT
Organism: Oncorhynchus gorbuscha; assembly: GCF_021184085.1. NCBI lineage: Eukaryota > Metazoa > Chordata > Actinopteri > Salmoniformes > Salmonidae > Oncorhynchus > Oncorhynchus gorbuscha. The sequence continues at coordinate 2,913,941 of NC_060190.1, forward strand.
CAATTCTATTTCAAGTTCTACATCTCCAAATAAAGTTTAAACATCACAGCAATATTCTAGGGGTGGTTTTTGAGGGTCTGACCTCTGTTTGACCCCAACCATGACCAGAACCTTCAGAGGGCGTGTGATCTATATATGAGGGCCTCTCATAGCTTTGTATTGTGCTCGCTTTGGCAGCACATATACTAAAATTGGATCGATACAGAGAAGATTAGCATGGCCCCTGCGAAAGGATGACACGCAAATCCGTGAAGCGCTCCTTATTTTCCTCACACGTTGAGAAATTGGAACCAAACAGAGAAGATTGGGCGGTAGTGACCCGGGGAGAATAAATGGTCCATTCCCCTCAGTCTAGTCTAAGGAGGAGGGGAAATGCTGGATGAGAGAAGCTCAGTCTACAGTAGAATGACAGGAACATTTGTGAAGCCTTCCTTATTTTGAAATGGGGAGTGAGACAAGGTTGCAGCCTGAGACCAACTTTATTCAACATGTAGACAAATAATTGGCGAGTTAGGCACGGTTGCAGTCAGAGTTCAACTTTATTCAAAGTTTAGAAATGAATTGGGGAGTGAGACAAGGTTGCACTCTGAGTCCAACTTTATTCAATATCTACAAATGAATTGGAGAGAGACTTGGGTTCAATTTTAGTCCAGTTGTATTAAACATAACAAACTTGAATGTCACAACATTTTAAACAGACATCAAACTCTCTCTCTCTCTCTCTCTCTCTCTCTCTCTCTCTCTCTCTCTCTCTCTCTCTCTCTCTCTCTCTCTCTCTCTCTCTCTCTCTCTCTCTCTCTCTCTCTCTCTCTCTCTCTCTCTCTAATTGGGGAGTTAGTTATAAGTATCATTGGCCAGGCCATGTTGCAGAAAACGGGGGAAGGGTGGGAAGTTGTCGGGGCAGGGGAACAAAGACTTGGGGAGGAGCAACTAAAAGCAGCAGGTGAGGGAGGGGTTACAGACCAAGAGTCCTGAATCATAAAAGGCTTTGTTTTTAAACTACATTTTAGTCTAAGATCAATCTTTAAAAAATCTAAAGTCAATTCTATTTCAAGTTCTACATCTCCAAATAAAGTTTAAACATCACAGCAATATTCTAGGGGTGGTTTTTGAGGGTCTGACCTCTGTTTGACCCCAACCATGACCAGAACCTTCAGAGGGCGTGTGATCTATATATGAGGGCCTCTCATAGCTTTGTATTGTGCTCGCTTTGGCAGCACATATACTAAAATTGGATCGATACAGAGAAGATTAGCATGGCCCCTGCGAAAGGATGACACGCAAATCCGTGAAGCGCTCCTTATTTTCCTCACACGTTGAGAAATTGGAACCAAACAGAGAAGATTGGGCGGTAGTGACCCGGGAGAATAAATGGTCCATTCCCCTCAGTCTAGTCTAAGGAGGAGGGGAAATGCTGGATGAGAGAAGCTCAGTCTACAGTAGAATGACAGGAACATTTGTGAAGCCTTCCTTATTTTGAAATGGGGAGTGAGACAAGGTTGCAGCCTGAGACCAACTTTATTCAACATGTAGACAAATAATTGGCGAGTTAGGCACGGTTGCAGTCAGAGTTCAACTTTATTCAAAGTTTAGAAATGAATTGGGGAGTGAGACAAGGTTGCACTCTGAGTCCAACTTTATTCAATATCTACAAATGAATTGGAGAGAGACTTGGGTTCAATTTTAGTCCAGTTGTATTAAACATAACAAACTTGAATGTCACAACATTTTAAACAGACATCAAACTCTCTCTCTCTCTCTCTCTCTCTCTCTCTCTCTCTCTCTCTCTCTCTCTCTCTCTCTCTCTCTCTCTCTCTCTCTCTCTCTAATTGGGGAGTTAGTTATAAGTATCATTGGCCAGGCCATGTTGCAGAAAACGGGGAAGGGTGGGAAGTTGTCGGGGCAGGGGAACAAAGACTTGGGGAGGAGCAACTAAAAGCAGCAGGTGAGGGAGGGGTTACAGACCAAGAGTCCTGAATCATAAAAGGCTTTGTTTTTAAACTACATTTTAGTCTAAGATCAATCTTTAAAAAATCTAAAGTCAATTCTATTTCAAGTTCTACATCTCCAAATAAAGTTTAAACATCACAGCAATATTCTAGGGGTGGTTTTTGAGGGTCTGACCTCTGTTTGACCCCAACCATGACCAGAACCTTCAGAGGGCGTGTGATCTATATATGAGGGCCTCTCATAGTTTTGTATTGTGCTCGCTTTGGCAGCACATATACTAAAATTGGATCGATACAGAGAAGATTAGCATGGCCCCTGCGAAAGGATGACACGCAAATCCGTGAAGCGCTCCTTATTTTCCTCACACGTTGAGAAATTGGAACCAAACAGAGAAGATTGGGCGGTAGTGACCCGGGGAGAATAAATGGTCCATTCCCCTCAGTCTAGTCTAAGGAGGAGGGGAAATGCTGGATGAGAGAAGCTCAGTCTACAGTAGAATGACAGGAACATTTGTGAAGCCTTCCTTATTTTGAAATGGGGAGTGAGACAAGGTTGCAGCCTGAGACCAACTTTATTCAACATGTAGACAAATAATTGGCGAGTTAGGCACGGTTGCAGTCAGAGTTCAACTTTATTCAAAGTTTAGAAATGAATTGGGGAGTGAGACAAGGTTGCACTCTGAGTCCAACTTTATTCAATATCTACAAATGAATTGGAGAGAGACTTGGGTTCAATTTTAGTCCAGTTGTATTAAACATAACAAACTTGAATGTCACAACATTTTAAACAGACATCAAACTCTCTCTCTCTCTCTCTCTCTCTCTCTCTCTCTCTCTCTCTCTCTCTCTCTCTCTCTCTCTCTCTCTCTCTCTCTCTACTAATTGGGGAGTTAGTTATAAGTATCATTGGCCAGGCCATGTTGCAGAAAACGGGGGAAGGGTGGGAAGTTGTCGGGGCAGGGGAACAAAGACTTGGGGAGGAGCAACTAAAAGCAGCAGGTGAGGGAGGGGTTACAGACCAAGAGTCCTGAATCATAAAAGGCTTTGTTTTTAAACTACATTTTAGTCTAAGATCAATCTTTAAAAAATCTAAAGTCAATTCTATTTCAAGTTCTACATCTCCAAATAAAGTTTAAACATCACAGCAATATTCTAGGGGTGGTTTTTGAGGGTCTGACCTCTGTTTGACCCCAACCATGACCAGAACCTTCAGAGGGCTTGTGATCTATATATGAGGGCCTCTCATAGTTTTGTATTGTGCTCGCTTTGGCAGCACATATACTAAAATTGGATCGATACAGAGAAGATTAGCATGGCCCCTGCGAAAGGATGACACGCAAATCCGTGAAGCGCTCCTTATTTTCCTCACACGTTGAGAAATTGGAATCAAACAGAGAAGATTGGGCGGTAGTGACCCGGGGAGAATAAATGGTCCATTCCCCTCAGTCTAAGGAGGAGGGGAAATGCTGGATGAGAGAAGCTCAGTCTACAGTAGAATGACAGGAACATTTGTGAAGCCTTCCTTATTTTGAAATGGGGAGTGAGACAAGGTTGCAGCCTGAGACCAACTTTATTCAACATGTAGACAAATAATTGGCGAGTTAGGCACGGTTGCAGTCAGAGTTCAACTTTATTCAAAGTTTAGAAATGAATTGGGGAGTGAGACAAGGTTGCACTCTGAGTCCAACTTTATTCAATATCTACAAATGAATTGGAGAGAGACTTGGGTTCAATTTTAGTCCAGTTGTATTAAACATAACAAACTTGAATGTCACAACATTTTAAACAGACATCAAACTCTCTCTCTCTCTCTCTCTCTCTCTCTCTCTCTCTCTCTCTCTCTCTCTCTCTCTCTCTCTCTCTCTCTCTCTCTAATTGGGGAGTTAGTTATAAGTATCATTGGCCAGGCCATGTTGCAGAAAACGGGGAAGGGTGGGAAGTTGTCGGGGCAGGGGAACAAAGACTTGGGGAGGAGCAACTAAAAGCAGCAGGTGAGGGAGGGGTTACAGACCAAGAGTCCTGAATCATAAAAGGCTTTGTTTTTAAACTACATTTTAGTCTAAGATCAATCTTTAAAAAATCTAAAGTCAATTCTATTTCAAGTTCTACATCTCCAAATAAAGTTTAAACATCACAGCAATATTCTAGGGGTGGTTTTTGAGGGTCTGACCTCTGTTTGACCCCAACCATGACCAGAACCTTCAGAGGGCGTGTGATCTATATATGAGGGCCTCTCATAGCTTTGTATTGTGCTCGCTTTGGCAGCACATATACTAAAATTGGATCGATACAGAGAAGATTAGCATGGCCCCTGCGAAAGGATGACACGCAAATCCGTGAAGCGCTCCTTATTTTCCTCACACGTTGAGAAATTGGAACCAAACAGAGAAGATTGGGCGGTAGTGACCCGGGGAGAATAAATGGTCCATTCCCCTCAGTCTAGTCTAAGGAGGAGGGGAAATGCTGGATGAGAGAAGCTCAGTCTACAGTAGAATGACAGGAAAATTTGTGAAGCCTTCCTTATTTTGAAATGGGGAGTGAGACAAGGTTGCAGCCTGAGACCAACTTTATTCAACATGTAGACAAATAATTGGCGAGTTAGGCACGGTTGCAGTCAGAGTTCAACTTTATTCAAAGTTTAGAAATGAATTGGGGAGTGAGACAAGGTTGCACTCTGAGTCCAACTTTATTCAATATCTACAAATGAATTGGAGAGAGACTTGGGTTCAATTTTAGTCCAGTTGTATTAAACATAACAAACTTGAATGTCACAACATTTTAAACAGACATCAAACTCTCTCTCTCTCTCTCTCTCTCTCTCTCTCTCTCTCTCTCTCTCTCTCTCTCTCTCTCTCTCTCTCTCTCTCTCTCTCTCTCTCTCTCTCTCTCTCTCTCTCTCTCTCTCTCTACTAATTGGGGAGTTAGTTATAAGTATCATTGGCCAGGCCATGTTGCAGAAAACGGGGAAGGGTGGGAAGTTGTCGGGGCAGGGGAACAAAGACTTGGGGAGGAGCAACTAAAAGCAGCAGGTGAGGGAGGGGTTACAGACCAAGAGTCCTGAATCATAAAAGGCTTTGTTTTTAAACTACATTTTAGTCTAAGATCAATCTTTAAAAAATCTAAAGTCAATTCTATTTCAAGTTCTACATCTCCAAATAAAGTTTAAACATCACAGCAATATTCTAGGGGTGGTTTTTGAGGGTCTGACCTCTGTTTGACCCCAACCATGACCAGAACCTTCAGAGGGCGTGTGATCTATATATGAGGGCCTCTCATAGTTTTGTATTGTGCTCGCTTTGGCAGCACATATACTAAAATTGGATCGATACAGAGAAGATTAGCATGGCCCCTGCGAAAGGATGACACGCAAATCCGTGAAGCGCTCCTTATTTTCCTCACACGTTGAGAAATTGGAACCAAACAGAGAAGATTGGGCGGTAGTGACCCGGGGAGAATAAATGGTCCATTCCCCTCAGTCTAGTCTAAGGAGGAGGGGAAATGCTGGATGAGAGAAGCTCAGTCTACAGTAGAATGACAGGAACATTTGTGAAGCCTTCCTTATTTTGAAATGGGGAGTGAGACAAGGTTGCAGCCTGAGACCAACTTTATTCAACATGTAGACAAATAATTGGCGAGTTAGGCACGGTTGCAGTCAGAGTTCAACTTTATTCAAAGTTTAGAAATGAATTGGGGAGTGAGACAAGGTTGCACTCTGAGTCCAACTTTATTCAATATCTACAAATGAATTGGAGAGAGACTTGGGTTCAATTTTAGTCCAGTTGTATTAAACATAACAAACTTGAATGTCACAACATTTTAAACAGACATCAAACTCTCTCTCTCTCTCTCTCTCTCTCTCTCTCTCTCTCTCTCTCTCTCTCTCTCTCTCTCTCTCTCTCTCTCTCTCTCTCTCTCTCTCTCTCTCTCTCTCTCTCTCTCTCTCTCTCTCTCTCTACTAATTGGGGAGTTAGTTATAAGTATCATTGGCCAGGCCATGTTGCAGAAAACGGGGAAGGGTGGGAAGTTGTCGGGGCAGGGGAACAAAGACTTGGGGAGGAGCAACTAAAAGCAGCAGGTGAGGGAGGGGTTACAGACCAAGAGTCCTGAATCATAAAAGGCTTTGTTTTTAAACTACATTTTAGTCTAAGATCAATCTTTAAAAAATCTAAAGTCAATTCTATTTCAAGTTCTACATCTCCAAATAAAGTTTAAACATCACAGCAATATTCTAGGGGTGGTTTTTGAGGGTCTGACCTCTGTTTGACCCCAACCATGACCAGAACCTTCAGAGGGCTTGTGATCTATATATGAGGGCCTCTCATAGTTTTGTATTGTGCTCGCTTTGGCAGCACATATACTAAAATTGGATCGATACAGAGAAGATTAGCATGGCCCCTGCGAAAGGATGACACGCAAATCCGTGAAGCGCTCCTTATTTTCCTCACACGTTGAGAAATTGGAACCAAACAGAGAAGATTGGGCGGTAGTGACCCGGGAGAATAAATGGTCCATTCCCCTCAGTCTAGTCTAAGGAGGAGGGGAAATGCTGGATGAGAGAAGCTCAGTCTACAGTAGAATGACAGGAAAATTTGTGAAGCCTTCCTTATTTTGAAATGGGGAGTGAGACAAGGTTGCAGCCTGAGACCAACTTTATTCAACATGTAGACAAATAATTGGCGAGTTAGGCACGGTTGCAGTCAGAGTTCAACTTTATTCAAAGTTTAGAAATGAATTGGGGAGTGAGACAAGGTTGCACTCTGAGTCCAACTTTATTCAATATCTACAAATGAATTGGAGAGAGACTTGGGTTCAATTTTAGTCCAGTTGTATTAAACATAACAAACTTGAATGTCACAACATTTTAAACAGACATCAAACTCTCTCTCTCTCTCTCTCTCTCTCTCTCTCTCTCTCTCTCTCTCTCTCTCTCTCTCTCTCTCTCTCTCTCTCTCTCTCTCTCTACTAATTGGGGAGTTAGTTATAAGTATCATTGGCCAGGCCATGTTGCAGAAAACGGGGGAAGGGTGGGAAGTTGTCGGGGCAGGGGAACAAAGACTTGGGGAGGAGCAACTAAAAGCAGCAGGTGAGGGAGGGGTTACAGACCAAGAGTCCTGAATCATAAAAGGCTTTGTTTTTAAACTACATTTTAGTCTAAGATCAATCTTTAAAAAATCTAAAGTCAATTCTATTTCAAGTTCTACATCTCCAAATAAAGTTTAAACATCACAGCAATATTCTAGGGGTGGTTTTTGAGGGTCTGACCTCTGTTTGACCCCAACCATGACCAGAACCTTCAGAGGGCTTGTGATCTATATATGAGGGCCTCTCATAGCTTTGTATTGTGCTCGCTTTGGCAGCACATATACTAAAATTGGATCGATACAGAGAAGATTAGCATGGCCCCTGCGAAAGGATGACACGCAAATCCGTGAAGCGCTCCTTATTTTCCTCACACGTTGAGAAATTGGAACCAAACAGAGAAGATTGGGCGGTAGTGACCCGGGGAGAATAAATGGTCCATTCCCCTCAGTCTAGTCTAAGGAGGAGGGGAAATGCTGGATGAGAGAAGCTCAGTCTACAGTAGAATGACAGGAAAATTTGTGAAGCCTTCCTTATTTTGAAATGGGGAGTGAGACAAGGTTGCAGCCTGAGACCAACTTTATTCAACATGTAGACAAATAATTGGCGAGTTAGGCACGGTTGCAGTCAGAGTTCAACTTTATTCAAAGTTTAGAAATGAATTGGGGAGTGAGACAAGGTTGCACTCTGAGTCCAACTTTATTCAATATCTACAAATGAATTGGAGAGAGACTTGGGTTCAATTTTAGTCCAGTTGTATTAAACATAACAAACTTGAATGTCACAACATTTTAAACAGACATCAAACTCTCTCTCTCTCTCTCTCTCTCTCTCTCTCTCTCTCTCTCTCTCTCTCTCTCTCTCTCTCTCTCTCTCTACTAATTGGGGAGTTAGTTATAAGTATCATTGGCCAGGCCATGTTGCAGAAAACGGGGAAGGGTGGGAAGTTGTCGGGGCAGGGGAACAAAGACTTGGGGAGGAGCAACTAAAAGCAGCAGGTGAGGGAGGGGTTACAGACCAAGAGTCCTGAATCATAAAAGGCTTTGTTTTTAAACTACATTTTAGTCTAAGATCAATCTTTAAAAAATCTAAAGTCAATTCTATTTCAAGTTCTACATCTCCAAATAAAGTTTAAACATCACAGCAATATTCTAGGGGTGGTTTTTGAGGGTCTGACCTCTGTTTGACCCCAACCATGACCAGAACCTTCAGAGGGCTTGTGATCTATATATGAGGGCCTCTCATAGTTTTGTATTGTGCTCGCTTTGGCAGCACATATACTAAAATTGGATCGATACAGAGAAGATTAGCATGGCCCCTGCGAAAGGATGACACGCAAATCCGTGAAGCGCTCCTTATTTTCCTCACACGTTGAGAAATTGGAACCAAACAGAGAAGATTGGGCGGTAGTGACCCGGGGAGAATAAATGGTCCATTCCCCTCAGTCTAGTCTAAGGAGGAGGGGAAATGCTGGATGAGAGAAGCTCAGTCTACAGTAGAATGACAGGAAATTTGTGAAGCCTTCCTTATTTTGAAATGGGGAGTGAGACAAGGTTGCAGCCTGAGACCAACTTTATTCAACATGTAGACAAATAATTGGCGAGTTAGGCACGGTTGCAGTCAGAGTTCAACTTTATTCAAAGTTTAGAAATGAATTGGGGAGTGAGACAAGGTTGCACTCTGAGTCCAACTTTATTCAATATCTACAAATGAATTGGAGAGAGACTTGGGTTCAATTTTAGTCCAGTTGTATTAAACATAACAAACTTGAATGTCACAACATTTTAAACAGACATCAAACTCAGACTCTCTCTCTCTCTCTCTCTCTCTCTCTCTCTCTCTCTCTCTCTCTCTCTCTCTCTCTCTCTCTCTCTCTCTCTCTCTCTCTCTCTACTAATTGGGGAGTTAGTTATAAGTATCATTGGCCAGGCCATGTTGCAGAAAACGGGGAAGGGTGGGAAGTTGTCGGGGCAGGGGAACAAAGACTTGGGGAGGAGCAACTAAAAGCAGCAGGTGAGGGAGGGGTTACAGACCAAGAGTCCTGAATCATAAAAGGCTTTGTTTTTAAACTACATTTTAGTCTAAGATCAATCTTTAAAAAATCTAAAGTCAATTCTATTTCAAGTTCTACATCTCCAAATAAAGTTTAAACATCACAGCAATATTCTAGGGGTGGTTTTTGAGGGTCTGACCTCTGTTTGACCCCAACCATGACCAGAACCTTCAGAGGGCGTGTGATCTATATATGAGGGCCTCTCATAGCTTTGTATTGTGCTCGCTTTGGCAGCACATATACTAAAATTGGATCGATACAGAGAAGATTAGCATGGCCCCTGCGAAAGGATGACACGCAAATCCGTGAAGCGCTCCTTATTTTCCTCACACGTTGAGAAATTGGAACCAAACAGAGAAGATTGGGCGGTAGTGACCCGGGGAGAATAAATGGTCCATTCCCCTCAGTCTAGTCTAAGGAGGAGGGGAAATGCTGGATGAGAGAAGCTCAGTCTACAGTAGAATGACAGGAACATTTGTGAAGCCTTCCTTATTTTGAAATGGGGAGTGAGACAAGGTTGCAGCCTGAGACCAACTTTATTCAACATGTAGACAAATAATTGGCGAGTTAGGCACGGTTGCAGTCAGAGTTCAACTTTATTCAAAGTTTAGAAATGAATTGGGGAGTGAGACAAGGTTGCACTCTGAGTCCAACTTTATTCAATATCTACAAATGAATTGGAGAGAGACTTGGGTTCAATTTTAGTCCAGTTGTATTAAACATAACAAACTTGAATGTCACAACATTTTAAACAGACATCAAACTCTCTCTCTCTCTCTCTCTCTCTCTCTCTCTCTCTCTCTCTCTCTCTCTCTCTCTCTCTCTCTCTCTCTCTCTCTCTCTCTACTAATTGGGGAGTTAGTTATAAGTATCATTGGCCAGGCCATGTTGCAGAAAACGGGGGAAGGGTGGGAAGTTGTCGGGGCAGGGGAACAAAGACTTGGGGAGGAGCAACTAAAAGCAGCAGGTGAGGGAGGGGTTACAGACCAAGAGTCCTGAATCATAAAAGGCTTTGTTTTTAAACTACATTTTAGTCTAAGATCAATCTTTAAAAAATCTAAAGTCAATTCTATTTCAAGTTCTACATCTCCAAATAAAGTTTAAACATCACAGCAATATTCTAGGGGTGGTTTTTGAGGGTCTGACCTCTGTTTGACCCCAACCATGACCAGAACCTTCAGAGGGCGTGTGATCTATATATGAGGGCCTCTCATAGTTTTGTATTGTGCTCGCTTTGGCAGCACATATACTAAAATTGGATCGATACAGAGAAGATTAGCATGGCCCCTGCGAAAGGATGACACGCAAATCCGTGAAGCGCTCCTTATTTTCCTCACACGTTGAGAAATTGGAACCAAACAGAGAAGATTGGGCGGTAGTGACCCGGGAGAATAAATGGTCCATTCCCCTCAGTCTAGTCTAAGGAGGAGGAGGGGAAATGCTGGATGAGAGAAGCTCAGTCTACAGTAGAATGACAGGAAAATTTGTGAAGCCTTCCTTATTTTGAAATGGGGAGTGAGACAAGGTTGCAGCCTGAGACCAACTTTATTCAACATGTAGACAAATAATTGGCGAGTTAGGCACGGTTGCAGTCAGAGTTCAACTTTATTCAAAGTTTAGAAATGAATTGGGGAGTGAGACAAGGTTGCACTCTGAGTCCAACTTTATTCAATATCTACAAATGAATTGGAGAGAGACTTGGGTTCAATTTTAGTCCAGTTGTATTAAACATAACAAACTTGAATGTCACAACATTTTAAACAGACATCAAACTCTCTCTCTCTCTCTCTCTCTCTCTCTCTCTCTCTCTCTCTCTCTCTCTCTCTCTCTCTCTCTCTCTCTCTCTCTCTCTCTCTCTCTCTCTCTCTCTCTCTCTCTCTCTCTCTCTCTCTACTAATTGGGGAGTTAGTTATAAGTATCATTGGCCAGGCCATGTTGCAGAAAACGGGGGAAGGGTGGGAAGTTGTCGGGCAGGGGAACAAAGACTTGGGGAGGAGCAACTAAAAGCAGCAGGTGAGGGAGGGGTTACAGACCAAGAGTCCTGAATCATAAAAGGCTTTGTTTTTAAACTACATTTTAGTCTAAGATCAATCTTTAAAAAATCTAAAGTCAATTCTATTTCAAGTTCTACATCTCCAAATAAAGTTTAAACATCACAGCAATATTCTAGGGGTGGTTTTTGAGGGTCTGACCTCTGTTTGACCCCAACCATGACCAGAACCTTCAGAGGGCTTGTGATCTATATATGAGGGCCTCTCATAGTTTTGTATTGTGCTCGCTTTGGCAGCACATATACTAAAATTGGATCGATACAGAGAAGATTAGCATGGCCCCTGCGAAAGGATGACACGCAAATCCGTGAAGCGCTCCTTATTTTCCTCACACGTTGAGAAATTGGAACCAAACAGAGAAGATTGGGCGGTAGTGACCCGGGAGAATAAATGGTCCATTCCCCTCAGTCTAGTCTAAGGAGGAGGGGAAATGCTGGATGAGAGAAGCTCAGTCTACAGTAGAATGACAGGAACATTTGTGAAGCCTTCCTTATTTTGAAATGGGGAGTGAGACAAGGTTGCAGCCTGAGACCAACTTTATTCAACATGTAGACAAATAATTGGCGAGTTAGGCACGGTTGCAGTCAGAGTTCAACTTTATTCAAAGTTTAGAAATGAATTGGGGAGTGAGACAAGGTTGCACTCTGAGTCCAACTTTATTCAATATCTACAAATGAATTGGAGAGAGACTTGGGTTCAATTTTAGTCCAGTTGTATTAAACATAACAAACTTGAATGTCACAACATTTTAAACAGACATCAAACTCTCTCTCTCTCTCTCTCTCTCTCTCTCTCTCTCTCTCTCTCTCTCTCTCTCTCTACTAATTGGGGAGTTAGTTATAAGTATCATTGGCCAGGCCATGTTGCAGAAAACGGGGGAAGGGTGGGAAGTTGTCGGGGCAGGGGAACAAAGACTTGGGGAGGAGCAACTAAAAGCAGCAGGTGAGGGAGGGGTTACAGACCAAGAGTCCTGAATCATAAAAGGCTTTGTTTTTAAACTACATTTTAGTCTAAGATCAATCTTTAAAAAATCTAAAGTCAATTCTATTTCAAGTTCTACATCTCCAAATAAAGTTTAAACATCACAGCAATATTCTAGGGGTGGTTTTTGAGGGTCTGACCTCTGTTTGACCCCAACCATGACCAGAACCTTCAGAGGGCTTGTGATCTATATATGAGGGCCTCTCATAGCTTTGTATTGTGCTCGCTTTGGCAGCACATATACTAAAATTGGATCGATACAGAGAAGATTAGCATGGCCCCTGCGAAAGGATGACACGCAAATCCGTGAAGCGCTCCTTATTTTCCTCACACGTTGAGAAATTGGAACCAAACAGAGAAGATTGGGCGGTAGTGACCCGGGGAGAATAAATGGTCCATTCCCCTCAGTCTAGTCTAAGGAGGAGGGGAAATGCTGGATGAGAGAAGCTCAGTCTACAGTAGAATGACAGGAAAATTTGTGAAGCCTTCCTTATTTTGAAATGGGGAGTGAGACAAGGTTGCAGCCTGAGACCAACTTTATTCAACATGTAGACAAATAATTGGCGAGTTAGGCACGGTTGCAGTCAGAGTTCAACTTTATTCAAAGTTTAGAAATGAATTGGGGAGTGAGACAAGGTTGCACTCTGAGTCCAACTTTATTCAATATCTACAAATGAATTGGAGAGAGACTTGGGTTCAATTTTAGTCCAGTTGTATTAAACATAACAAACTTGAATGTCACAACATTTTAAACAGACATCAAACTCTCTCTCTCTCTCTCTCTCTCTCTCTCTCTCTCTCTCTCTCTCTCTCTCTCTCTCTCTCTCTCTCTCTCTCTCTCTCTCTCTCTCTCTCTCTCTCTCTCTCTCTCTAATTGGGGAGTTAGTTATAAGTATCATTGGCCAGGCCATGTTGCAGAAAACGGGGAAGGGTGGGAAGTTGTCGGGGCAGGGGAACAAAGACTTGGGGAGGAGCAACTAAAAGCAGCAGGTGAGGGAGGGGTTACAGACCAAGAGTCCTGAATCATAAAAGGCTTTGTTTTTAAACTACATTTTAGTCTAAGATCAATCTTTAAAAAATCTAAAGTCAATTCTATTTCAAGTTCTACATCTCCAAATAAAGTTTAAACATCACAGCAATATTCTAGGGGTGGTTTTTGAGGGTCTGACCTCTGTTTGACCCCAACCATGACCAGAACCTTCAGAGGGCTTGTGATCTATATATGAGGGCCTCTCATAGTTTTGTATTGTGCTCGCTTTGGCAGCACATATACTAAAATTGGATCGATACAGAGAAGATTAGCATGGCCCCTGCGAAAGGATGACACGCAAATCCGTGAAGCGCTCCTTATTTTCCTCACACGTTGAGAAATTGGAACCAAACAGAGAAGATTGGGCGGTAGTGACCCGGGGAGAATAAATGGTCCATTCCCCTCAGTCTAGTCTAAGGAGGAGGGGAAATGCTGGATGAGAGAAGCTCAGTCTACAGTAGAATGACAGGAAAATTTGTGAAGCCTTCCTTATTTTGAAATGGGGAGTGAGACAAGGTTGCAGCCTGAGACCAACTTTATTCAACATGTAGACAAATAATTGGCGAGTTAGGCACGGTTGCAGTCAGAGTTCAACTTTATTCAAAGTTTAGAAATGAATTGGGGAGTGAGACAAGGTTGCACTCTGAGTCCAACTTTATTCAATATCTACAAATGAATTGGAGAGAGACTTGGGTTCAATTTTAGTCCAGTTGTATTAAACATAACAAACTTGAATGTCACAACATTTTAAACAGACATCAAACTCTCTCTCTCTCTCTCTCTCTCTCTCTCTCTCTCTCTCTCTCTCTCTCTCTCTCTCTCTCTCTCTCTCTCTCTCTCTCTCTCTCTCTCTCTACTAATTGGGGAGTTAGTTATAAGTATCATTGGCCAGGCCATGTTGCAGAAAACGGGGAAGGGTGGGAAGTTGTCGGGGCAGGGGAACAAAGACTTGGGGAGGAGCAACTAAAAGCAGCAGGTGAGGGAGGGGTTACAGACCAAGAGTCCTGAATCATAAAAGGCTTTGTTTTTAAACTACATTTTAGTCTAAGATCAATCTTTAAAAAATCTAAAGTCAATTCTATTTCAAGTTCTACATCTCCAAATAAAGTTTAAACATCACAGCAATATTCTAGGGGTGGTTTTTGAGGGTCTGACCTCTGTTTGACCCCAACCATGACCAGAACCTTCAGAGGGCGTGTGATCTATATATGAGGGCCTCTCATAGCTTTGTATTGTGCTCGCTTTGGCAGCACATATACTAAAATTGGATCGATACAGAGAAGATTAGCATGGCCCCTGCGAAAGGATGACACGCAAATCCGTGAAGCGCTCCTTATTTTCCTCACACGTTGAGAAATTGGAACCAAACAGAGAAGATTGGGCGGTAGTGACCCGGGGAGAATAAATGGTCCATTCCCCTCAGTCTAGTCTAAGGAGGAGGGGAAATGCTGGATGAGAGAAGCTCAGTCTACAGTAGAATGACAGGAAATTTGTGAAGCCTTCCTTATTTTGAAATGGGGAGTGAGACAAGGTTGCAGCCTGAGACCAACTTTATTCAACATGTAGACAAATAATTGGCGAGTTAGGCACGGTTGCAGTCAGAGTTCAACTTTATTCAAAGTTTAGAAATGAATTGGGGAGTGAGACAAGGTTGCACTCTGAGTCCAACTTTATTCAATATCTACAAATGAATTGGAGAGAGACTTGGGTTCAATTTTAGTCCAGTTGTATTAAACATAACAAACTTGAATGTCACAACATTTTAAACAGACATCAAACTCTCTCTCTCTCTCTCTCTCTCTCTCTCTCTCTCTCTCTCTCTCTCTCTCTCTCTCTCTCTCTCTCTCTCTCTCTCTCTCTCTCTCTCTCTCTCTCTCTCTTTCTCTCTACTAATTGGGGAGTTAGTTATAAGTATCATTGGCCAGGCCATGTTGCAGAAAACGGGGGAAGGGTGGGAAGTTGTCGGGGCAGGGGAACAAAGACTTGGGGAGGAGCAACTAAAAGCAGCAGGTGAGGGAGGGGTTACAGACCAAGAGTCCTGAATCATAAAAGGCTTTGTTTTTAAACTACATTTTAGTCTAAGATCAATCTTTAAAAAATCTAAAGTCAATTCTATTTCAAGTTCTACATCTCCAAATAAAGTTTAAACATCACAGCAATATTCTAGGGGTGGTTTTTGAGGGTCTGACCTCTGTTTGACCCCAACCATGACCAGAACCTTCAGAGGGCTTGTGATCTATATATGAGGGCCTCTCATAGTTTTGTATTGTGCTCGCTTTGGCAGCACATATACTAAAATTGGATCGATACAGAGAAGATTAGCATGGCCCCTGCGAAAGGATGACACGCAAATCCGTGAAGCGCTCCTTATTTTCCTCACACGTTGAGAAATTGGAACCAAACAGAGAAGATTGGGCGGTAGTGACCCGGGGAGAATAAATGGTCCATTCCCCTCAGTCTAGTCTAAGGAGGAGGGGAAATGCTGGATGAGAGAAGCTCAGTCTACAGTAGAATGACAGGAAAATTTGTGAAGCCTTCCTTATTTTGAAATGGGGAGTGAGACAAGGTTGCAGCCTGAGACCAACTTTATTCAACATGTAGACAAATAATTGGCGAGTTAGGCACGGTTGCAGTCAGAGTTCAACTTTATTCAAAGTTTAGAAATGAATTGGGGAGTGAGACAAGGTTGCACTCTGAGTCCAACTTTATTCAATATCTACAAATGAATTGGAGAGAGACTTGGGTTCAATTTTAGTCCAGTTGTATTAAACATAACAAACTTGAATGTCACAACATTTTAAACAGACATCAAACTCTCTCTCTCTCTCTCTCTCTCTCTCTCTCTCTCTCTCTCTCTCTCTCTCTCTCTCTCTCTCTCTCTCTACTAATTGGGGAGTTAGTTATAAGTATCATTGGCCAGGCCATGTTGCAGAAAACGGGGGAAGGGTGGGAAGTTGTCGGGGCAGGGGAACAAAGACTTGGGGAGGAGCAACTAAAAGCAGCAGGTGAGGGAGGGGTTACAGACCAAGAGTCCTGAATCATAAAAGGCTTTGTTTTTAAACTACATTTTAGTCTAAGATCAATCTTTAAAAAATCTAAAGTCAATTCTATTTCAAGTTCTACATCTCCAAATAAAGTTTAAACATCACAGCAATATTCTAGGGGTGGTTTTTGAGGGTCTGACCTCTGTTTGACCCCAACCATGACCAGAACCTTCAGAGGGCGTGTGATCTATATATGAGGGCCTCTCATAGCTTTGTATTGTGCTCGCTTTGGCAGCACATATACTAAAATTGGATCGATACAGAGAAGATTAGCATGGCCCCTGCGAAAGGATGACACGCAAATCCGTGAAGCGCTCCTTATTTTCCTCACACGTTGAGAAATTGGAACCAAACAGAGAAGATTGGGCGGTAGTGACCCGGGAGAATAAATGGTCCATTCCCCTCAGTCTAGTCTAAGGAGGAGGGGAAATGCTGGATGAGAGAAGCTCAGTCTACAGTAGAATGACAGGAAAATTTGTGAAGCCTTCCTTATTTTGAAATGGGGAGTGAGACAAGGTTGCAGCCTGAGACCAACTTTATTCAACATGTAGACAAATAATTGGCGAGTTAGGCACGGTTGCAGTCAGAGTTCAACTTTATTCAAAGTTTAGAAATGAATTGGGGAGTGAGACAAGGTTGCACTCTGAGTCCAACTTTATTCAATATCTACAAATGAATTGGAGAGAGACTTGGGTTCAATTTTAGTCCAGTTGTATTAAACATAACAAACTTGAATGTCACAACATTTTAAACAGACATCAAACTCTCTCTCTCTCTCTCTCTCTCTCTCTCTCTCTCTCTCTCTCTCTCTCTCTCTCTCTCTCTCTCTCTCTCTCTCTCTCTCTCTACTAATTGGGGAGTTAGTTATAAGTATCATTGGCCAGGCCATGTTGCAGAAAACGGGGGAAGGGTGGGAAGTTGTCGGGGCAGGGGAACAAAGACTTGGGGAGGAGCAACTAAAAGCAGCAGGTGAGGGAGGGGTTACAGACCAAGAGTCCTGAATCATAAAAGGCTTTGTTTTTAAACTACATTTTAGTCTAAGATCAATCTTTAAAAAATCTAAAGTCAATTCTATTTCAAGTTCTACATCTCCAAATAAAGTTTAAACATCACAGCAATATTCTAGGGGTGGTTTTTGAGGGTCTGACCTCTGTTTGACCCCAACCATGACCAGAACCTTCAGAGGGCTTGTGATCTATATATGAGGGCCTCTCATAGTTTTGTATTGTGCTCGCTTTGGCAGCACATATACTAAAATTGGATCGATACAGAGAAGATTAGCATGGCCCCTGCGAAAGGATGACACGCAAATCCGTGAAGCGCTCCTTATTTTCCTCACACGTTGAGAAATTGGAACCAAACAGAGAAGATTGGGCGGTAGTGACCCGGGGAGAATAAATGGTCCATTCCCCTCAGTCTAGTCTAAGGAGGAGGGGAAATGCTGGATGAGAGAAGCTCAGTCTACAGTAGAATGACAGGAAAATTTGTGAAGCCTTCCTTATTTTGAAATGGGGAGTGAGACAAGGTTGCAGCCTGAGACCAACTTTATTCAACATGTAGACAAATAATTGGCGAGTTAGGCACGGTTGCAGTCAGAGTTCAACTTTATTCAAAGTTTAGAAATGAATTGGGGAGTGAGACAAGGTTGCACTCTGAGTCCAACTTTATTCAATATCTACAAATGAATTGGAGAGAGACTTGGGTTCAATTTTAGTCCAGTTGTATTAAACATAACAAACTTGAATGTCACAACATTTTAAACAGACATCAAACTCTCTCTCTCTCTCTCTCTCTCTCTCTCTCTCT
Source organism: Oncorhynchus gorbuscha (assembly GCF_021184085.1). Lineage (NCBI taxonomy): Eukaryota > Metazoa > Chordata > Actinopteri > Salmoniformes > Salmonidae > Oncorhynchus > Oncorhynchus gorbuscha. Next base: position 2,931,934 of record NC_060190.1, read on the forward strand.
CTCTCTCTCTCTCTCTCTCTCTCTCTCTCTCTCTCTCTCTCTCTCTCTCTCTCTCTCTCTCTCTCTCTCTCTCTCTCTCTCTCTCTCTCTCTCTCTCTCTCTCTCTCTCTCTCTCTCTCTCTCTCTACTAATTGGGGAGTTAGTTATAAGTATCATTGGCCAGGCCATGTTGCAGAAAACGGGGGAAGGGTGGGAAGTTGTCGGGGCAGGGGAACAAAGACTTGGGGAGGAGCAACTAAAAGCAGCAGGTGAGGGAGGGGTTACAGACCAAGAGTCCTGAATCATAAAAGGCTTTGTTTTTAAACTACATTTTAGTCTAAGATCAATCTTTAAAAAATCTAAAGTCAATTCTATTTCAAGTTCTACATCTCCAAATAAAGTTTAAACATCACAGCAATATTCTAGGGGTGGTTTTTGAGGGTCTGACCTCTGTTTGACCCCAACCATGACCAGAACCTTCAGAGGGCTTGTGATCTATATATGAGGGCCTCTCATAGCTTTGTATTGTGCTCGCTTTGGCAGCACATATACTAAAATTGGATCGATACAGAGAAGATTAGCATGGCCCCTGCGAAAGGATGACACGCAAATCCGTGAAGCGCTCCTTATTTTCCTCACACGTTGAGAAATTGGAACCAAACAGAGAAGATTGGGCGGTAGTGACCCGGGAGAATAAATGGTCCATTCCCCTCAGTCTAGTCTAAGGAGGAGGGGAAATGCTGGATGAGAGAAGCTCAGTCTACAGTAGAATGACAGGAAAATTTGTGAAGCCTTCCTTATTTTGAAATGGGGAGTGAGACAAGGTTGCAGCCTGAGACCAACTTTATTCAACATGTAGACAAATAATTGGCGAGTTAGGCACGGTTGCAGTCAGAGTTCAACTTTATTCAAAGTTTAGAAATGAATTGGGGAGTGAGACAAGGTTGCACTCTGAGTCCAACTTTATTCAATATCTACAAATGAATTGGAGAGAGACTTGGGTTCAATTTTAGTCCAGTTGTATTAAACATAACAAACTTGAATGTCACAACATTTTAAACAGACATCAAACTCAGACTCTCTCTCTCTCTCTCTCTCTCTCTCTCTCTCTCTCTCTCTCTCTCTCTCTCTCTCTCTCTCTCTCTCTCTCTCTCTCTCTCTCTCTCTCTCTCTCTCTCTCTCTCTTTCTCTCTACTAATTGGGGAGTTAGTTATAAGTATCATTGGCCAGGCCATGTTGCAGAAAACGGGGAAGGGTGGGAAGTTGTCGGGGCAGGGGAACAAAGACTTGGGGAGGAGCAACTAAAAGCAGCAGGTGAGGGAGGGGTTACAGACCAAGAGTCCTGAATCATAAAAGGCTTTGTTTTTAAACTACATTTTAGTCTAAGATCAATCTTTAAAAAATCTAAAGTCAATTCTATTTCAAGTTCTACATCTCCAAATAAAGTTTAAACATCACAGCAATATTCTAGGGGTGGTTTTTGAGGGTCTGACCTCTGTTTGACCCCAACCATGACCAGAACCTTCAGAGGGCGTGTGATCTATATATGAGGGCCTCTCATAGCTTTGTATTGTGCTCGCTTTGGCAGCACATATACTAAAATTGGATCGATACAGAGAAGATTAGCATGGCCCCTGCGAAAGGATGACACGCAAATCCGTGAAGCGCTCCTTATTTTCCTCACACGTTGAGAAATTGGAACCAAACAGAGAAGATTGGGCGGTAGTGACCCGGGAGAATAAATGGTCCATTCCCCTCAGTCTAGTCTAAGGAGGAGGGGAAATGCTGGATGAGAGAAGCTCAGTCTACAGTAGAATGACAGGAACATTTGTGAAGCCTTCCTTATTTTGAAATGGGGAGTGAGACAAGGTTGCAGCCTGAGACCAACTTTATTCAACATGTAGACAAATAATTGGCGAGTTAGGCACGGTTGCAGTCAGAGTTCAACTTTATTCAAAGTTTAGAAATGAATTGGGGAGTGAGACAAGGTTGCACTCTGAGTCCAACTTTATTCAATATCTACAAATGAATTGGAGAGAGACTTGGGTTCAATTTTAGTCCAGTTGTATTAAACATAACAAACTTGAATGTCACAACATTTTAAACAGACATCAAACTCTCTCTCTCTCTCTCTCTCTCTCTCTCTCTCTCTCTCTCTCTCTCTCTCTCTCTCTCTCTCTCTCTCTCTCTCTCTCTCTCTCTACTAATTGGGGAGTTAGTTATAAGTATCATTGTCCAGGCCATGTTGCAGAAAACGGGGGAAGGGTGGGAAGTTGTCGGGGCAGGGGAACAAAGACTTGGGGAGGAGCAACTAAAAGCAGCAGGTGAGGGAGGGGTTACAGACCAAGAGTCCTGAATCATAAAAGGCTTTGTTTTTAAACTACATTTTAGTCTAAGATCAATCTTTAAAAAATCTAAAGTCAATTCTATTTCAAGTTCTACATCTCCAAATAAAGTTTAAACATCACAGCAATATTCTAGGGGTGGTTTTTGAGGGTCTGACCTCTGTTTGACCCCAACCATGACCAGAACCTTCAGAGGGCGTGTGATCTATATATGAGGGCCTCTCATAGCTTTGTATTGTGCTCGCTTTGGCAGCACATATACTAAAATTGGATCGATACAGAGAAGATTAGCATGGCCCCTGCGAAAGGATGACACGCAAATCCGTGAAGCGCTCCTTATTTTCCTCACACGTTGAGAAATTGGAACCAAACAGAGAAGATTGGGCGGTAGTGTAGATAATACTTTGATAACCATACCTATGCTTTATATCTAATGCTTCAGCACTTAGCAACGAAGGGCATAACCAAACGGAGACTACTAATATGTTTGCTATAATGTTGCTGTAACTGTTTTGGGTGCGCCTCTGCAAATGTTTCCACACATAGTCACGAAAACAGGAAGAGGGCCAAACCACAAGACTGGAGAAGTTGCATCTCGTGAGGACATAACTGCTGATGACAGGAACACACACACACACACACACTAACTGCCGAGGACACACAGATAAGACATACACCCACACATTGGGAGGAAGAGACACAGCCTTGACTTGCAGACACAAGCACACACACCCCACCCAGATACATTCACATTTAGAACCACACACCCAGCATTAAGCCTCAAGGGATCTTTTAGAACCACACACCCAGCATTAAGCCTCAAGGGATCTTTTAGAACCACACACCCAGCATTAAGCCTCAAGGGATCACATGCAAATGCAAACTATTGAGCAACACAAAACAGACATTAAGCAGGAACATTCTGAGACAATGGCAACAACAACCTTGGACCAATAAGGAGAGACAAGGCCCGGGTTTGGACCAATCCGAGGACCAGACCTTCCAGAATCAACCTACTTTCTGTACTGTATAAAACATGTATGCTGTCTAAATTAGGGGCTCTCTTTTTCTGACTCCCTCTGAGTTCGAGGAACAGAGCCCGTATACGCTGTACACAATACTTTTACTCTGAATAAACTGCAGATTGTTAAACTTTAGCTCCTCGTCTGAACTGATCCTTGACCGACTCGCTCACCTAAGTATCTCACCTTTTATCAACAGAATTCTTGGTAGCAGAGGATGGTTTACTAAAGACCCATAAAACGTGAGAGAACGGGAGCGAATTGGTGAAAGGACGGTTCAAGGAGAAAGACGAGCCAATTCGGGGGAGGACAAAACTCTGCTCAACTCGGAGAACTGATCTCAGGTCGACCACTAAAAAGGTAAGCAAAACCTGTTAAAACAAACTTTGCATATTGTCGTTTAGTCTACTCCAAATTTAAGATCAGTAATACCGAGTGTGAGTATGAGTTTTGTGTAAATTTAATTTAACAAAATTTCATTGAGCAGTGAAGTAAATGAATTGTGGAAATATGAATGCAATGTATTGACTGTTTAAAGTTAAGGTGATACAGAATTGAATTGTATGTGTTAAAGAATTGAGATGAGTTAGGTTGGAGGATATTGCAATGTTAGCTTGATTCTAGATACTATTCAGATATGTCGACAGCGTTCGATGAGGAATAGGTCTATTTGTTGATTAGTGATATTATTCAGAGATGTCAGCAGCGACTGATGAGGAATAAATCTAAGTGTTGAATATGACCAAAATGTTCGGTTGATACTACTACTAGGTGATTTACATACCATAACCTAGCTCATGACTGGTTAAATGTGTTGTAGAGTTGCTACCTGAGTACATGAAGTATACGAATGAGGCATATTGATAATTGACTAGTAACCCAACAGACTGGCTGTGACCGGTGAGGGTTTAACTGTACACAGCGTCTCACAAGGGTTTAATTGGGCTGTATTGTCTCACCAAAATCTGAATATATGACGGAGGAGCTCTGAGATAAGACAGAGTGTGAGCAATAGTGTCTCCTCGAATACAACGTTGTTATTAACTAACGACGGGCTAAGTATATTCTAATTATATTCAAGTAGTCTGGTAAAATTCCGATTAAGTTACGATTATGGTAAAAATATATCGCTGGACATTGGTGTGCCAGCCGATTGGCCAGTACTGTCGTCGGACGGTGTGTCTCACAAATCCTGACCGGTCAACTAAAAAGGGTAAGCAGACACCTGTTGTGGAAAACTAAAGTTCTGCACATTGGAGTTATACAAATTTAGTTTTGTGAGACACCTGTTTGATGTAAGTTACTAAATTTAAAATAGTTGAGAAAGTAATATCTCCATTGGCAACTGCAATTTTATTATTGATCAACCATACTTAATGGTGCATTCTGTATGGGATGTACTAGTATGCCTGGTTGGTAGGTGGTAACAGAGAACACTTACCACATGTATGAATGATGGGTAACGGGTGGCCACCAAAGCTTAAATGGATAGTCTGGGACTACATGTATGAGTGGTGAGTAACGAGTGATCACCAAAGTGCGAATAGAAAGTCGTATGATGCGAACGTGATGCATTAGGCAGGGCCAAGTGTGAATGACGGATATTTAAATTGAATACTCGGACTTGAGACCGATTTAGCCGTAGGGAAGGGGTATCACTTGGGTTTCAGTAAAGGCATGGGTTGTTGGCAGTATTGTAGTGTACATGGAATGTCGTTGGAAATAGAAAAGAGGTTGAGAACGCTGAAGTCCATTCTAGAATTCAATAAAGGCAGAGAGGATAAGGAGTGGAGGAGACTGGGTGAGAAGCTGTACAGAGTATGGACAGAAGGTGGGGCTATTGCATCTCCTACTGGTCTGCTTGCTGGGGAGAATTAAGATTTGTGTGTGTATGATGTAAATTGAAGTTTACTGGCGTAAATGAAGATTTGTGAGATTCAAATCGTGTGCATGAAATACGTTTGATATTCAGTCGGGGACTAATATCGGTATGAATGAGGTCGGGGATTTTTATGATAAGAATGTTGAAAAAGTTGCAGGCTTGCTGATGAGAGTTATATCATAGAATATTGGGGGGTGTGCATGACTGTTGGAAAAGGTGTTAAACTCTATTAACGTAAAATTCTGTGTGTAGAGTTATATTATGAGGTTTGAACTATACTAATATTGTGGAATTACATAATCAACATCTGAACATACTTACGTTAAACATTAATTGAGCCACTGAGTAATAGATAAGATATACACTAGGTACGGGGCGACGGGTGTGGTCGATGTAAGACGGGAGTGGTGTTCTAACCAAGTGCTGAGAAATAAGGTAGATTTATTTTGTTCTTTTAATTAGTTTACACAAGTTCTTCCCGGTTATTGATTTTGGTTTGATTGTTCAGATAAAACCACTGAAATTAAACAGGAGGTTAAGGTAGACTAACATTAGAATCTGTTTTCACTATGGGGAACAATGAAAGGCCCGCAGAGGGGATTGCAGGCTGAGGTTTTTATGTTAAAGGGACAGTGCACATTTAACACAGTTGTGTGTGTGTCTAATGGCTGGGGATTTAAGAAGTATTTTTGGGGAGACAATTTGGAGAAACACGAATAAAACATGAAACACAGAGACAAATTATTTGAGTTTGAGGGGATTATCATAATTATTAGGTTTTGTTTTTGTAGTAAACGTTTGAGTTAAGGGGATTTCCATGTTCCCAGAGACATGGTATTTTACAGCTGGGGTAAAGGCAGACGGAGGGGCCCACCCCCCGCCTGCAGAGACCTTGAAAGTTGGAGAGAAGTGAGGAGAGTTTTGGAAGGGGGGCAGGACAGGCAAAGATAGCAGTTGCTGAGTGGAGACAGGGGGGAGAGTTGGACATGTAGAAAATGTAGGGGGCGCTCCTTCATGATGATGTCAGAACATAAGGATACTATACTAATCTTACCTAAGTCATTATTTAGAGTAGGTAAGGTTGATACCTGGGCAAAGCCAGATATCAAAAGGGGGATGGGTAAATTGTGGTCTAGGATAGGATGGGGACTATTGGATAAGAAACTAATAATTAAAATGTAAGCTAACAATTGGGCATAGAAGTTAAAGATATAATCAGATAAAACATATGAGAAATTGTTTGTTAACCAAGCCTGTATGTCCAGGATTTTATGCATTACAGGTGAACTACAGGTGAAGTCACTCAATCCAGTCCCAGAGGCTTGGGGACCATAGAAGACCCCTGGTGACAGCTAGCTGAAAGAGCTACCCAGATTCATATCGCACGGCGGAAGGGTAAGACACTTTTTCACTGTCGGACAATAAACAGAGTTCGGGAGAAGAACTGGAATTAACAGAATTCCGGGGCTAACTCTCGAATGAAGTAAACCCTACCTGTCCTATCACCCCTGTTTTTGTCCATAGAAGTGAGGATGTGTCTGGCTCTGGCTAAGTGATGTGTATTTTGTTCCAAAATGAACATAAGAGATCCCTAGATCTGGGTGGACAGGAAGTTAGAGTAGAGATTACATGATAACCGGCTTTGGGGGGGATCCCACAAGGGTGGATAGGTTTTCCATGATATGGGGAAACCTGGGAGCAATGTTGAACTTTGTAAAGGTGATGAAATCCTACTAACCATAAAAAATATTGAGCTCTCTGATGCAGGCACTCACACCCTCGGACTACAAAGGACGAGGACAGACATGATGGGTGTGTTTTCTATTAAGGTACTGCCAAGACCAGAGGTAACCGGACACACTCCTCTACCACCACTGTGTTAAAAATACCATTCAGGTAATTAATGTTAGAGACTATTCGGCTATTGATCAATTAGGAACTGAGACTGGTTTTGATTATGGGAGATTGCCTGAAGCTGATTGCAGTAGTAACATAACCATTAATTCCACTTGGCCAGTTACAGGCCTAAACCAAACTAGTGGTCTGGCTGATGTGAGGTGGATGTGTGGAGCCAAAAAAGAGTGCTGAGACCCATTCTTAGAGGAGAATGGCAAGATAGGTGTGGTCTGACCAGTGATAATTCCACTGACCATTGTTGATGTTGCTGCTGAACAGCTGCTGAGTTCTGTAACCAGGGGACCTGAAAACATTCCATCCCATGGGAGACATAGACGTAGTGCTCCATGGACAGAGGATGTAGTTGACATACACTAACCTGTTGGGAGTGCCAGTGGGGGTTCCTCATGCGTTTCAGGCCTTGGGTAGGAATGATGGACTCTGGCACTTACTACCTATTATGGGTCCAGCCATAGTGGATGCTGGACAGACTGCATGGATTAATTATTCTACTATAATCAACAGCGTTTGGTGAATTACTCCCGTGATGCACTCACTGGTATGTCTGAACAGCTTGAGGCCACATTTGGGGTTTCCAGACAGAATAGACTTGCCTTGAATATGCTTCTTGCCAGTCAGGGGGACGTCTGCAAGATGTTCGGTAAACAATGTTGCACGTATATTCCTAATAATACCAGTCCAGATGGTGGTATATCTAAGGCGGGCTTGATGCACTATCTGCTAAGATGAGGTCCACAGAGGGGGTGGAGGAGTCTGTTCTCTTGGCCTGGTTTGGGAAGTACACTGGTATGATGGTTACTGGATTTCTGACCCTAATTCTTGTATTATTTGTTATTGATGTGATGTGCTGCTTGCATCATACCGTGTTTTAAGAAGTCTGTTACAGATGTGATGAAGGTTTCAGGAGAGGATGGGACTGACTGAGGATGACACATGGTATGCTGTGGGTGAGGTAGTAGAATAATTTTACACCACCACAGTTCCTTGTTATAAATTTTTATGATAGGTTTTCTTTCCAGTATGTTTGTTCTCCCTGTTGTGAAGGTTTGGAGTCCCTGGGTGGCAAGGAGCCCACCTGGTACAGGATAGGAGTAGCTGAGAGGACCAGATGGTTTCTAATAATTCTTTACTGTTTTCCATGACCAAAGTTTTATCCTACATCTTACATGTCAATAACAATAAAGTTTTATCCTGTTTTTGATAAGTGACACCCTTGTGGGTGACAAAAGGGGGAAACAAAAGCATACAACAAAGGCATATATCACTTGTTATTAATAATGTACTTTTTATTATTTTCATGAAATGCTATGACTGCTGAAATAGAGGATAATGAGTGACACCCTAGCGGGTGTCAAAAGGGGGACTTAGATTTCACACTATTTTCTTTTGTTCTGTTTATGAATGAGCTGTTCTCTTTTGACATGAAGGTAGTTTAAACTTTGTAACTGTTATATGATTCATTGCTGAATTTGTGTTCACACCCTTGGGGTTATTTTACATTATAGCCATTGCCATATATAAGATTGAATATTATCTGCTGTTGCCTTGTGTGGATGTATGTATGTGTTATGCTACCTAGCTGATTTGAAACATTGTTAAAATATCAGGGCCATGGGACTTTCTCATGATGGAAAAATACAGAGTAGCAGGAACTGTTCAAATGAGTTGGAAGGGAGGGCACATTCAGAGCGGGGTGTTGCGAGAACAAGCGGTCTTTTTGTTAGATAACAGGAGCCAGGTGCGAGATAACGGCATGGAGCATGAGACCCATCTTTCAGTTTTTGCAGCCATTTTAGTGTTGTGCGGCTGCTGCTGCATTCCATGTATTTCGCTCACTCACTACTAGAGTTATATCTAAGGCCCGAGTAGGAAGAGGGGGATCCAGCTGCTTTTATTGATTAAGCTTCTCCATTGTATGCTGTCCCATCTGGGATGGGAAGAGGGGGAAATTATTTTTCTTTATGGGCCATTTCCGTATAGACTTACCTAGTTTAGGCTATTTTTCCTTTTTGGATTATGTTTTCGTTTTTGCTTGGAGTAATGTCTCTGGACTATATCACATCTCTTAGGAGATGTGAAGAGAGGGAGCAGGAAAAAGTTGGCTTATGTAAGAATATCATTTTTCCTTTCATTTTGAGCTGTTGTTCTCCGCTCTGTTACATGAGGGTTGTAAATTCCTAGGTGGCTTAGTACATAGTGGGATTGAGCTGGGAACATGGTGGGAATACATATACATCCATTTATTTTTAATGTTGTGCCTTATTTCATACCCCCTTTGGGAAAAGTTTTCTTTTGTATCAGAATCTAGTTAGGTTGAGCAACTCTGGGGAGACGTGAAGAGAGGGATTTGTAGATAATACTTTGATAACCATACCTATGCTTTATATCTAACCCGATGCTTCAGACCTTAGAACAACCATAACTTTCGGAGACTACTAATATGTTTGCTATAATGTTGCTGTAACTGTTTTGGGTGCGCCTCTGCAAATGTTTCCACACATAGTCACGAAAACAGGAAGAGGGCCAAACCACAAGACTGGAGAAGTTGCATCTCGTGAGGACATAACTGCTGATGACAGGAACACACACACACACACACACTAACTGCCGAGGACACACAGATAAGACATACACCCACACATTGGGAGGAAGAGACACAGCCTTGACTTGCAGACACAAGCACACACACCCCACCCAGATACATTCACATTTAGAACCACACACCCAGCATTAAGCCTCAAGGGATCTTTTAGAACCACACACCCAGCATTAAGCCTCAAGGGATCTTTTAGAACCACACACCCAGCATTAAGCCTCAAGGGATCTTGGGCGTATCTGCTTTTTGACACATGCAAACTATTGAGCAACACAAAACAGACATTAAGCAGGAACATTCTGAGACAATGGCAACAACAACCTTGGACCAATAAGGAGAGACAAGGCCCGGGTTTGGACCAATCCGAGGACCAGACCTTCCAGAATCAACCTACTTTCTGTACTGTATAAAACATGTATGCTGTCTAAATTAGGGGCTCTCTTTTTCTGACTCCCTCTGAGTTCGAGGAACAGAGCCCGTATACGCTGGCCACAATACACTCTGAATAAACTGCAGATTGTTAAACTTTAGCTCCTCGTCTGAACTGATCCTTGACCGACTCGCTCACCTAAGTATCTCACCTTTTATCAACAGTAGTGACCCGGGGAGAATAAATGGTCCATTCCCCTCAGTCTAGTCTAAGGAGGAGGGGAAATGCTGGATGAGAGAAGCTCAGTCTACAGTAGAATGACAGGAACATTTGTGAAGCCTTCCTTATTTTGAAATGGGGAGTGAGACAAGGTTGCAGCCTGAGACCAACTTTATTCAACATGTAGACAAATAATTGGCGAGTTAGGCACGGTTGCAGTCAGAGTTCAACTTTATTCAAAGTTTAGAAATGAATTGGGGAGTGAGACAAGGTTGCACTCTGAGTCCAACTTTATTCAATATCTACAAATGAATTGGAGAGAGACTTGGGTTCAATTTTAGTCCAGTTGTATTAAACATAACAAACTTGAATGTCACAACATTTTAAACAGACATCAAACTCTCTCTCTCTCTCTCTCTCTCTCTCTCTCTCTCTCTCTCTCTCTCTCTCTCTCTCTCTCTCTCTCTCTCTCTCTCTCTCTCTCTCTCTCTACTAATTGGGGAGTTAGTTATAAGTATCATTGGCCAGGCCATGTTGCAGAAAACGGGGGAAGGGTGGGAAGTTGTCGGGGCAGGGGAACAAAGACTTGGGGAGGAGCAACTAAAAGCAGCAGGTGAGGGAGGGGTTACAGACCAAGAGTCCTGAATCATAAAAGGCTTTGTTTTTAAACTACATTTTAGTCTAAGATCAATCTTTAAAAAATCTAAAGTCAATTCTATTTCAAGTTCTACATCTCCAAATAAAGTTTAAACATCACAGCAATATTCTAGGGGTGGTTTTTGAGGGTCTGACCTCTGTTTGACCCCAACCATGACCAGAACCTTCAGAGGGCTTGTGATCTATATATGAGGGCCTCTCATAGCTTTGTATTGTGCTCGCTTTGGCAGCACATATACTAAAATTGGATCGATACAGAGAAGATTAGCATGGCCCCTGCGAAAGGATGACACGCAAATCCGTGAAGCGCTCCTTATTTTCCTCACACGTTGAGAAATTGGAACCAAACAGAGAAGATTGGGCGGTAGTGACCCGGGGAGAATAAATGGTCCATTCCCCTCAGTCTAGTCTAAGGAGGAGGGGAAATGCTGGATGAGAGAAGCTCAGTCTACAGTAGAATGACAGGAACATTTGTGAAGCCTTCCTTATTTTGAAATGGGGAGTGAGACAAGGTTGCAGCCTGAGACCAACTTTATTCAACATGTAGACAAATAATTGGCGAGTTAGGCACGGTTGCAGTCAGAGTTCAACTTTATTCAAAGTTTAGAAATGAATTGGGGAGTGAGACAAGGTTGCACTCTGAGTCCAACTTTATTCAATATCTACAAATGAATTGGAGAGAGACTTGGGTTCAATTTTAGTCCAGTTGTATTAAACATAACAAACTTGAATGTCACAACATTTTAAACAGACATCAAACTCTCTCTCTCTCTCTCTCTCTCTCTCTCTCTCTCTCTCTCTCTCTCTCTCTCTCTCTCTCTCTCTCTCTCTCTCTCTCTCTCTCTCTCTCTCTCTCTCTCTCTCTACTAATTGGGGAGTTAGTTATAAGTATCATTGGCCAGGCCATGTTGCAGAAAACGGGGGAAGGGTGGGAAGTTGTCGGGGCAGGGGAACAAAGACTTGGGGAGGAGCAACTAAAAGCAGCAGGTGAGGGAGGGGTTACAGACCAAGAGTCCTGAATCATAAAAGGCTTTGTTTTTAAACTACATTTTAGTCTAAGATCAATCTTTAAAAAATCTAAAGTCAATTCTATTTCAAGTTCTACATCTCCAAATAAAGTTTAAACATCACAGCAATATTCTAGGGGTGGTTTTTGAGGGTCTGACCTCTGTTTGACCCCAACCATGACCAGAACCTTCAGAGGGCGTGTGATCTATATATGAGGGCCTCTCATAGCTTTGTATTGTGCTCGCTTTGGCAGCACATATACTAAAATTGGATCGATACAGAGAAGATTAGCATGGCCCCTGCGAAAGGATGACACGCAAATCCGTGAAGCGCTCCTTATTTTCCTCACACGTTGAGAAATTGGAACCAAACAGAGAAGATTGGGCGGTAGTGACCCGGGGAGAATAAATGGTCCATTCCCCTCAGTCTAGTCTAAGGAGGAGGGGAAATGCTGGATGAGAGAAGCTCAGTCTACAGTAGAATGACAGGAACATTTGTGAAGCCTTCCTTATTTTGAAATGGGGAGTGAGACAAGGTTGCAGCCTGAGACCAACTTTATTCAACATGTAGACAAATAATTGGCGAGTTAGGCACGGTTGCAGTCAGAGTTCAACTTTATTCAAAGTTTAGAAATGAATTGGGGAGTGAGACAAGGTTGCACTCTGAGTCCAACTTTATTCAATATCTACAAATGAATTGGAGAGAGACTTGGGTTCAATTTTAGTCCAGTTGTATTAAACATAACAAACTTGAATGTCACAACATTTTAAACAGACATCAAACTCTCTCTCTCTCTCTCTCTCTCTCTCTCTCTCTCTCTCTCTCTCTCTCTCTCTCTCTCTCTCTCTCTCTCTCTCTCTCTCTCTCTCTCTCTCTCTCTCTCTCTCTCTCTCTCTCTCTCTCTCTCTACTAATTGGGGAGTTAGTTATAAGTATCATTGGCCAGGCCATGTTGCAGAAAACGGGGGAAGGGTGGGAAGTTGTCGGGGCAGGGGAACAAAGACTTGGGGAGGAGCAACTAAAAGCAGCAGGTGAGGGAGGGGTTACAGACCAAGAGTCCTGAATCATAAAAGGCTTTGTTTTTAAACTACATTTTAGTCTAAGATCAATCTTTAAAAAATCTAAAGTCAATTCTATTTCAAGTTCTACATCTCCAAATAAAGTTTAAACATCACAGCAATATTCTAGGGGTGGTTTTTGAGGGTCTGACCTCTGTTTGACCCCAACCATGACCAGAACCTTCAGAGGGCGTGTGATCTATATATGAGGGCCTCTCATAGCTTTGTATTGTGCTCGCTTTGGCAGCACATATACTAAAATTGGATCGATACAGAGAAGATTAGCATGGCCCCTGCGAAAGGATGACACGCAAATCCGTGAAGCGCTCCTTATTTTCCTCACACGTTGAGAAATTGGAACCAAACAGAGAAGATTGGGCGGTAGTGACCCGGGAGAATAAATGGTCCATTCCCCTCAGTCTAGTCTAAGGAGGAGGGGAAATGCTGGATGAGAGAAGCTCAGTCTACAGTAGAATGACAGGAACATTTGTGAAGCCTTCCTTATTTTGAAATGGGGAGTGAGACAAGGTTGCAGCCTGAGACCAACTTTATTCAACATGTAGACAAATAATTGGCGAGTTAGGCACGGTTGCAGTCAGAGTTCAACTTTATTCAAAGTTTAGAAATGAATTGGGGAGTGAGACAAGGTTGCACTCTGAGTCCAACTTTATTCAATATCTACAAATGAATTGGAGAGAGACTTGGGTTCAATTTTAGTCCAGTTGTATTAAACATAACAAACTTGAATGTCACAACATTTTAAACAGACATCAAACTCTCTCTCTCTCTCTCTCTCTCTCTCTCTCTCTCTCTCTCTCTCTCTCTCTCTCTCTCTCTCTCTCTCTCTCTCTCTCTCTCTCTCTCTCTCTCTCTCTCTCTTGGGGGAGTTAGTTATAAGTATCATTGGCCAGGCCATGTTGCAGAAAACGGGGAAGGGTGGGAAGTTGTCGGGGCAGGGGAACAAAGACTTGGGGAGGAGCAACTAAAAGCAGCAGGTGAGGGAGGGGTTACAGACCAAGAGTCCTGAATCATAAAAGGCTTTGTTTTTAAACTACATTTTAGTCTAAGATCAATCTTTAAAAAATCTAAAGTCAATTCTATTTCAAGTTCTACATCTCCAAATAAAGTTTAAACATCACAGCAATATTCTAGGGGTGGTTTTTGAGGGTCTGACCTCTGTTTGACCCCAACCATGACCAGAACCTTCAGAGGGCGTGTGATCTATATATGAGGGCCTCTCATAGCTTTGTATTGTGCTCGCTTTGGCAGCACATATACTAAAATTGGATCGATACAGAGAAGATTAGCATGGCCCCTGCGAAAGGATGACACGCAAATCCGTGAAGCGCTCCTTATTTTCCTCACACGTTGAGAAATTGGAACCAAACAGAGAAGATTGGGCGGTAGTGACCCGGGGAGAATAAATGGTCCATTCCCCTCAGTCTAGTCTAAGGAGGAGGGGAAATGCTGGATGAGAGAAGCTCAGTCTACAGTAGAATGACAGGAACATTTGTGAAGCCTTCCTTATTTTGAAATGGGGAGTGAGACAAGGTTGCAGCCTGAGACCAACTTTATTCAACATGTAGACAAATAATTGGCGAGTTAGGCACGGTTGCAGTCAGAGTTCAACTTTATTCAAAGTTTAGAAATGAATTGGGGAGTGAGACAAGGTTGCACTCTGAGTCCAACTTTATTCAATATCTACAAATGAATTGGAGAGAGACTTGGGTTCAATTTTAGTCCAGTTGTATTAAACATAACAAACTTGAATGTCACAACATTTTAAACAGACATCAAACTCTCTCTCTCTCTCTCTCTCTCTCTCTCTCTCTCTCTCTCTCTCTCTCTCTCTCTCTCTCTCTCTCTCTCTCTCTCTCTCTCTACTAATTGGGGAGTTAGTTATAAGTATCATTGGCCAGGCCATGTTGCAGAAAACGGGGGAAGGGTGGGAAGTTGTCGGGGCAGGGGAACAAAGACTTGGGGAGGAGCAACTAAAAGCAGCAGGTGAGGGAGGGGTTACAGACCAAGAGTCCTGAATCATAAAAGGCTTTGTTTTTAAACTACATTTTAGTCTAAGATCAATCTTTAAAAAATCTAAAGTCAATTCTATTTCAAGTTCTACATCTCCAAATAAAGTTTAAACATCACAGCAATATTCTAGGGGTGGTTTTTGAGGGTCTGACCTCTGTTTGACCCCAACCATGACCAGAACCTTCAGAGGGCGTGTGATCTATATATGAGGGCCTCTCATAGCTTTGTATTGTGCTCGCTTTGGCAGCACATATACTAAAATTGGATCGATACAGAGAAGATTAGCATGGCCCCTGCGAAAGGATGACACGCAAATCCGTGAAGCGCTCCTTATTTTCCTCACACGTTGAGAAATTGGAACCAAACAGAGAAGATTGGGCGGTAGTGACCCGGGGAGAATAAATGGTCCATTCCCCTCAGTCTAGTCTAAGGAGGAGGGGAAATGCTGGATGAGAGAAGCTCAGTCTACAGTAGAATGACAGGAACATTTGTGAAGCCTTCCTTATTTTGAAATGGGGAGTGAGACAAGGTTGCAGCCTGAGACCAACTTTATTCAACATGTAGACAAATAATTGGCGAGTTAGGCACGGTTGCAGTCAGAGTTCAACTTTATTCAAAGTTTAGAAATGAATTGGGGAGTGAGACAAGGTTGCACTCTGAGTCCAACTTTATTCAATATCTACAAATGAATTGGAGAGAGACTTGGGTTCAATTTTAGTCCAGTTGTATTAAACATAACAAACTTGAATGTCACAACATTTTAAACAGACATCAAACTCAGACTCTCTCTCTCTCTCTCTCTCTCTCTCTCTCTCTCTCTCTCTCTCTCTCTCTCTCTCTCTCTCTCTCTCTCTCTCTCTCTCTCTCTCTCTCTCTCTCTCTCTCTCTCTCTCTCTCTCTCTCTCTCTCTCTCTCTCTCTCTCTCTCTCTACTAATTGGGGAGTTAGTTATAAGTATCATTGGCCAGGCCATGTTGCAGAAAACGGGGGAAGGGTGGGAAGTTGTCGGGGCAGGGGAACAAAGACTTGGGGAGGAGCAACTAAAAGCAGCAGGTGAGGGAGGGGTTACAGACCAAGAGTCCTGAATCATAAAAGGCTTTGTTTTTAAACTACATTTTAGTCTAAGATCAATCTTTAAAAAATCTAAAGTCAATTCTATTTCAAGTTCTACATCTCCAAATAAAGTTTAAACATCACAGCAATATTCTAGGGGTGGTTTTTGAGGGTCTGACCTCTGTTTGACCCCAACCATGACCAGAACCTTCAGAGGGCGTGTGATCTATATATGAGGGCCTCTCATAGCTTTGTATTGTGCTCGCTTTGGCAGCACATATACTAAAATTGGATCGATACAGAGAAGATTAGCATGGCCCCTGCGAAAGGATGACACGCAAATCCGTGAAGCGCTCCTTATTTTCCTCACACGTTGAGAAATTGGAACCAAACAGAGAAGATTGGGCGGTAGTGACCCGGGGAGAATAAATGGTCCATTCCCCTCAGTCTAGTCTAAGGAGGAGGGGAAATGCTGGATGAGAGAAGCTCAGTCTACAGTAGAATGACAGGAACATTTGTGAAGCCTTCCTTATTTTGAAATGGGGAGTGAGACAAGGTTGCAGCCTGAGACCAACTTTATTCAACATGTAGACAAATAATTGGCGAGTTAGGCACGGTTGCAGTCAGAGTTCAACTTTATTCAAAGTTTAGAAATGAATTGGGGAGTGAGACAAGGTTGCACTCTGAGTCCAACTTTATTCAATATCTACAAATGAATTGGAGAGAGACTTGGGTTCAATTTTAGTCCAGTTGTATTAAACATAACAAACTTGAATGTCACAACATTTTAAACAGACATCAAACTCTCTCTCTCTCTCTCTCTCTCTCTCTCTCTCTCTCTCTCTCTCTCTCTCTCTCTCTCTCTCTCTCTCTCTCTCTCTCTCTCTCTCTCTCTCTCTCTCTCTCTCTCTCTCTCTCTCTCTCTCTCTCTCTACTAATTGGGGAGTTAGTTATAAGTATCATTGGCCAGGCCATGTTGCAGAAAACGGGGGAAGGGTGGGAAGTTGTCGGGGCAGGGGAACAAAGACTTGGGGAGGAGCAACTAAAAGCAGCAGGTGAGGGAGGGGTTACAGACCAAGAGTCCTGAATCATAAAAGGCTTTGTTTTTAAACTACATTTTAGTCTAAGATCAATCTTTAAAAAATCTAAAGTCAATTCTATTTCAAGTTCTACATCTCCAAATAAAGTTTAAACATCACAGCAATATTCTAGGGGTGGTTTTTGAGGGTCTGACCTCTGTTTGACCCCAACCATGACCAGAACCTTCAGAGGGCGTGTGATCTATATATGAGGGCCTCTCATAGCTTTGTATTGTGCTCGCTTTGGCAGCACATATACTAAAATTGGATCGATACAGAGAAGATTAGCATGGCCCCTGCGAAAGGATGACACGCAAATCCGTGAAGCGCTCCTTATTTTCCTCACACGTTGAGAAATTGGAACCAAACAGAGAAGATTGGGCGGTAGTGACCCGGGGAGAATAAATGGTCCATTCCCCTCAGTCTAGTCTAAGGAGGAGGGGAAATGCTGGATGAGAGAAGCTCAGTCTACAGTAGAATGACAGGAACATTTGTGAAGCCTTCCTTATTTTGAAATGGGGAGTGAGACAAGGTTGCAGCCTGAGACCAACTTTATTCAACATGTAGACAAATAATTGGCGAGTTAGGCACGGTTGCAGTCAGAGTTCAACTTTATTCAAAGTTTAGAAATGAATTGGGGAGTGAGACAAGGTTGCACTCTGAGTCCAACTTTATTCAATATCTACAAATGAATTGGAGAGAGACTTGGGTTCAATTTTAGTCCAGTTGTATTAAACATAACAAACTTGAATGTCACAACATTTTAAACAGACATCAAACTCAGACTCTCTCTCTCTCTCTCTCTCTCTCTCTCTCTCTCTCTCTCTCTCTCTCTCTCTCTCTCTCTCTCTCTCTCTCTCTCTCTCTCTCTCTCTCTCTCTCTCTCTCTCTAATTGGGGAGTTAGTTATAAGTATCATTGGCCAGGCCATGTTGCAGAAAACGGGGGAAGGGTGGGAAGTTGTCGGGGCAGGGGAACAAAGACTTGGGGAGGAGCAACTAAAAGCAGCAGGTGAGGGAGGGGTTACAGACCAAGAGTCCTGAATCATAAAAGGCTTTGTTTTTAAACTACATTTTAGTCTAAGATCAATCTTTAAAAAATCTAAAGTCAATTCTATTTCAAGTTCTACATCTCCAAATAAAGTTTAAACATCACAGCAATATTCTAGGGGTGGTTTTTGAGGGTCTGACCTCTGTTTGACCCCAACCATGACCAGAACCTTCAGAGGGCGTGTGATCTATATATGAGGGCCTCTCATAGCTTTGTATTGTGCTCGCTTTGGCAGCACATATACTAAAATTGGATCGATACAGAGAAGATTAGCATGGCCCCTGCGAAAGGATGACACGCAAATCCGTGAAGCGCTCCTTATTTTCCTCACACGTTGAGAAATTGGAACCAAACAGAGAAGATTGGGCGGTAGTGACCCGGGGAGAATAAATGGTCCATTCCCCTCAGTCTAGTCTAAGGAGGAGGGGAAATGCTGGATGAGAGAAGCTCAGTCTACAGTAGAATGACAGGAACATTTGTGAAGCCTTCCTTATTTTGAAATGGGGAGTGAGACAAGGTTGCAGCCTGAGACCAACTTTATTCAACATGTAGACAAATAATTGGCGAGTTAGGCACGGTTGCAGTCAGAGTTCAACTTTATTCAAAGTTTAGAAATGAATTGGGGAGTGAGACAAGGTTGCACTCTGAGTCCAACTTTATTCAATATCTACAAATGAATTGGAGAGAGACTTGGGTTCAATTTTAGTCCAGTTGTATTAAACATAACAAACTTGAATGTCACAACATTTTAAACAGACATCAAACTCAGACTCTCTCTCTCTCTCTCTCTCTCTCTCTCTCTCTCTCTCTCTCTCTCTCTCTCTCTCTCTCTCTCTCTCTCTCTCTCTCTCTCTCTCTCTCTCTCTCTCTCTCTCTCTCTCTCTCTCTCTCTCTCTCTCTCTCTCTCTACTAATTGGGGAGTTAGTTATAAGTATCATTGGCCAGGCCATGTTGCAGAAAACGGGGGAAGGGTGGGAAGTTGTCGGGGCAGGGGAACAAAGACTTGGGGAGGAGCAACTAAAAGCAGCAGGTGAGGGAGGGGTTACAGACCAAGAGTCCTGAATCATAAAAGGCTTTGTTTTTAAACTACATTTTAGTCTAAGATCAATCTTTAAAAAATCTAAAGTCAATTCTATTTCAAGTTCTACATCTCCAAATAAAGTTTAAACATCACAGCAATATTCTAGGGGTGGTTTTTGAGGGTCTGACCTCTGTTTGACCCCAACCATGACCAGAACCTTCAGAGGGCGTGTGATCTATATATGAGGGCCTCTCATAGCTTTGTATTGTGCTCGCTTTGGCAGCACATATACTAAAATTGGATCGATACAGAGAAGATTAGCATGGCCCCTGCGAAAGGATGACACGCAAATCCGTGAAGCGCTCCTTATTTTCCTCACACGTTGAGAAATTGGAACCAAACAGAGAAGATTGGGCGGTAGTGACCCGGGGAGAATAAATGGTCCATTCCCCTCAGTCTAGTCTAAGGAGGAGGGGAAATGCTGGATGAGAGAAGCTCAGTCTACAGTAGAATGACAGGAACATTTGTGAAGCCTTCCTTATTTTGAAATGGGGAGTGAGACAAGGTTGCAGCCTGAGACCAACTTTATTCAACATGTAGACAAATAATTGGCGAGTTAGGCACGGTTGCAGTCAGAGTTCAACTTTATTCAAAGTTTAGAAATGAATTGGGGAGTGAGACAAGGTTGCACTCTGAGTCCAACTTTATTCAATATCTACAAATGAATTGGAGAGAGACTTGGGTTCAATTTTAGTCCAGTTGTATTAAACATAACAAACTTGAATGTCACAACATTTTAAACAGACATCAAACTCAGACTCTCTCTCTCTCTCTCTCTCTCTCTCTCTCTCTCTCTCTCTCTCTCTCTCTCTCTCTCTCTCTCTCTCTCTCTCTCTCTCTCTCTCTCTCTCTCTCTCTCTCTCTCTCTCTCTCTACTAATTGGGGAGTTAGTTATAAGTATCATTGGCCAGGCCATGTTGCAGAAAACGGGGGAAGGGTGGGAAGTTGTCGGGGCAGGGGAACAAAGACTTGGGGAGGAGCAACTAAAAGCAGCAGGTGAGGGAGGGGTTACAGACCAAGAGTCCTGAATCATAAAAGGCTTTGTTTTTAAACTACATTTTAGTCTAAGATCAATCTTTAAAAAATCTAAAGTCAATTCTATTTCAAGTTCTACATCTCCAAATAAAGTTTAAACATCACAGCAATATTCTAGGGGTGGTTTTTGAGGGTCTGACCTCTGTTTGACCCCAACCATGACCAGAACCTTCAGAGGGCGTGTGATCTATATATGAGGGCCTCTCATAGCTTTGTATTGTGCTCGCTTTGGCAGCACATATACTAAAATTGGATCGATACAGAGAAGATTAGCATGGCCCCTGCGAAAGGATGACACGCAAATCCGTGAAGCGCTCCTTATTTTCCTCACACGTTGAGAAATTGGAACCAAACAGAGAAGATTGGGCGGTAGTGACCCGGGGAGAATAAATGGTCCATTCCCCTCAGTCTAGTCTAAGGAGGAGGGGAAATGCTGGATGAGAGAAGCTCAGTCTACAGTAGAATGACAGGAACATTTGTGAAGCCTTCCTTATTTTGAAATGGGGAGTGAGACAAGGTTGCAGCCTGAGACCAACTTTATTCAACATGTAGACAAATAATTGGCGAGTTAGGCACGGTTGCAGTCAGAGTTCAACTTTATTCAAAGTTTAGAAATGAATTGGGGAGTGAGACAAGGTTGCACTCTGAGTCCAACTTTATTCAATATCTACAAATGAATTGGAGAGAGACTTGGGTTCAATTTTAGTCCAGTTGTATTAAACATAACAAACTTGAATGTCACAACATTTTAAACAGACATCAAACTCTCTCTCTCTCTCTCTCTCTCTCTCTCTCTCTCTCTCTCTCTCTCTCTCTCTCTCTCTCTCTCTCTCTCTCTCTCTCTCTCTCTCTCTCTCTCTCTCTCTCTCTCTCTCTACTAATTGGGGAGTTAGTTATAAGTATCATTGGCCAGGCCATGTTGCAGAAAACGGGGAAGGGTGGGAAGTTGTCGGGGCAGGGGAACAAAGACTTGGGGAGGAGCAACTAAAAGCAGCAGGTGAGGGAGGGGTTACAGACCAAGAGTCCTGAATCATAAAAGGCTTTGTTTTTAAACTACATTTTAGTCTAAGATCAATCTTTAAAAAATCTAAAGTCAATTCTATTTCAAGTTCTACATCTCCAAATAAAGTTTAAACATCACAGCAATATTCTAGGGGTGGTTTTGAGGGTCTGACCTCTGTTTGACCCCAACCATGACCAGAACCTTCAGAGGGCGTGTGATCTATATATGAGGGCCTCTCATAGCTTTGTATTGTGCTCGCTTTGGCAGCACATATACTAAAATTGGATCGATACAGAGAAGATTAGCATGGCCCCTGCGAAAGGATGACACGCAAATCCGTGAAGCGCTCCTTATTTTCCTCACACGTTGAGAAATTGGAACCAAACAGAGAAGATTGGGCGGTAGTGACCCGGGGAGAATAAATGGTCCATTCCCCTCAGTCTAGTCTAAGGAGGAGGGGAAATGCTGGATGAGAGAAGCTCAGTCTACAGTAGAATGACAGGAACATTTGTGAAGCCTTCCTTATTTTGAAATGGGGAGTGAGACAAGGTTGCAGCCTGAGACCAACTTTATTCAACATGTAGACAAATAATTGGCGAGTTAGGCACGGTTGCAGTCAGAGTTCAACTTTATTCAAAGTTTAGAAATGAATTGGGGAGTGAGACAAGGTTGCACTCTGAGTCCAACTTTATTCAATATCTACAAATGAATTGGAGAGAGACTTGGGTTCAATTTTAGTCCAGTTGTATTAAACATAACAAACTTGAATGTCACAACATTTTAAACAGACATCAAACTCAGACTCTCTCTCTCTCTCTCTCTCTCTCTCTCTCTCTCTCTCTCTCTCTCTCTCTCTCTCTCTCTCTCTCTCTCTCTCTCTCTCTCTCTCTCTCTCTCTCTCTCTCTCTCTCTCTCTCTCTCTCTCTACTAATTGGGGAGTTAGTTATAAGTATCATTGGCCAGGCCATGTTGCAGAAAACGGGGGAAGGGTGGGAAGTTGTCGGGGCAGGGGAACAAAGACTTGGGGAGGAGCAACTAAAAGCAGCAGGTGAGGGAGGGGTTACAGACCAAGAGTCCTGAATCATAAAAGGCTTTGTTTTTAAACTACATTTTAGTCTAAGATCAATCTTTAAAAAATCTAAAGTCAATTCTATTTCAAGTTCTACATCTCCAAATAAAGTTTAAACATCACAGCAATATTCTAGGGGTGGTTTTGAGGTCTGACCTCTGTTTGACCCCAACCATGACCAGAACCTTCAGAGGGCGTGTGATCTATATATGAGGGCCTCTCATAGCTTTGTATTGTGCTCGCTTTGGCAGCACATATACTAAAATTGGATCGATACAGAGAAGATTAGCATGGCCCCTGCGAAAGGATGACACGCAAATCCGTGAAGCGCTCCTTATTTTCCTCACACGTTGAGAAATTGGAACCAAACAGAGAAGATTGGGCGGTAGTGACCGGGGAGAATAAATGGTCCATTCCCCTCAGTCTAGTCTAAGGAGGAGGGGAAATGCTGGATGAGAGAAGCTCAGTCTACAGTAGAATGACAGGAACATTTGTGAAGCCTTCCTTATTTTGAAATGGGGAGTGAGACAAGGTTGCAGCCTGAGACCAACTTTATTCAACATGTAGACAAATAATTGGCGAGTTAGGCACGGTTGCAGTCAGAGTTCAACTTTATTCAAAGTTTAGAAATGAATTGGGGAGTGAGACAAGGTTGCACTCTGAGTCCAACTTTATTCAATATCTACAAATGAATTGGAGAGAGACTTGGGTTCAATTTTAGTCCAGTTGTATTAAACATAACAAACTTGAATGTCACAACATTTTAAACAGACATCAAACTCAGACTCTCTCTCTCTCTCTCTCTCTCTCTCTCTCTCTCTCTCTCTCTCTCTCTCTCTCTCTCTCTCTCTCTCTCTCTCTCTCTCTCTCTCTCTCTCTCTCTCTCTCTCTCTCTCTCTCTCTCTCTCTCTCTCTCTCTCTCTCTCTCTCTACTAATTGGGGAGTTAGTTATAAGTATCATTGGCCAGGCCATGTTGCAGAAAACGGGGGAAGGGTGGGAAGTTGTCGGGGCAGGGGAACAAAGACTTGGGGAGGAGCAACTAAAAGCAGCAGGTGAGGGAGGGGTTACAGACCAAGAGTCCTGAATCATAAAAGGCTTTGTTTTTAAACTACATTTTAGTCTAAGATCAATCTTTAAAAAATCTAAAGTCAATTCTATTTCAAGTTCTACATCTCCAAATAAAGTTTAAACATCACAGCAATATTCTAGGGGTGGTTTTTGAGGGTCTGACCTCTGTTTGACCCCAACCATGACCAGAACCTTCAGAGGGCGTGTGATCTATATATGAGGGCCTCTCATAGCTTTGTATTGTGCTCGCTTTGGCAGCACATATACTAAAATTGGATCGATACAGAGAAGATTAGCATGGCCCCTGCGAAAGGATGACACGCAAATCCGTGAAGCGCTCCTTATTTTCCTCACACGTTGAGAAATTGGAACCAAACAGAGAAGATTGGGCGGTAGTGACCCGGGGAGAATAAATGGTCCATTCCCCTCAGTCTAGTCTAAGGAGGAGGGGAAATGCTGGATGAGAGAAGCTCAGTCTACAGTAGAATGACAGGAACATTTGTGAAGCCTTCCTTATTTTGAAATGGGGAGTGAGACAAGGTTGCAGCCTGAGACCAACTTTATTCAACATGTAGACAAATAATTGGCGAGTTAGGCACGGTTGCAGTCAGAGTTCAACTTTATTCAAAGTTTAGAAATGAATTGGGGAGTGAGACAAGGTTGCACTCTGAGTCCAACTTTATTCAATATCTACAAATGAATTGGAGAGAGACTTGGGTTCAATTTTAGTCCAGTTGTATTAAACATAACAAACTTGAATGTCACAACATTTTAAACAGACATCAAACTCAGACTCTCTCTCTCTCTCTCTCTCTCTCTCTCTCTCTCTCTCTCTCTCTCTCTCTCTCTCTCTCTCTCTCTCTCTCTCTCTCTCTCTCTCTCTCTCTCTCTCTCTCTCTCTCTCTCTCTCTCTCTCTCTCTCTCTCTACTAATTGGGGAGTTAGTTATAAGTATCATTGGCCAGGCCATGTTGCAGAAAACGGGGGAAGGGTGGGAAGTTGTCGGGGCAGGGGAACAAAGACTTGGGGAGGAGCAACTAAAAGCAGCAGGTGAGGGAGGGGTTACAGACCAAGAGTCCTGAATCATAAAAGGCTTTGTTTTTAAACTACATTTTAGTCTAAGATCAATCTTTAAAAAATCTAAAGTCAATTCTATTTCAAGTTCTACATCTCCAAATAAAGTTTAAACATCACAGCAATATTCTAGGGGTGGTTTTTGAGGGTCTGACCTCTGTTTGACCCCAACCATGACCAGAACCTTCAGAGGGCGTGTGATCTATATATGAGGGCCTCTCATAGCTTTGTATTGTGCTCGCTTTGGCAGCACATATACTAAAATTGGATCGATACAGAGAAGATTAGCATGGCCCCTGCGAAAGGATGACACGCAAATCCGTGAAGCGCTCCTTATTTTCCTCACACGTTGAGAAATTGGAACCAAACAGAGAAGATTGGGCGGTAGTGACCCGGGGAGAATAAATGGTCCATTCCCCTCAGTCTAGTCTAAGGAGGAGGGGAAATGCTGGATGAGAGAAGCTCAGTCTACAGTAGAATGACAGGAACATTTGTGAAGCCTTCCTTATTTTGAAATGGGGAGTGAGACAAGGTTGCAGCCTGAGACCAACTTTATTCAACATGTAGACAAATAATTGGCGAGTTAGGCACGGTTGCAGTCAGAGTTCAACTTTATTCAAAGTTTAGAAATGAATTGGGGAGTGAGACAAGGTTGCACTCTGAGTCCAACTTTATTCAATATCTACAAATGAATTGGAGAGAGACTTGGGTTCAATTTTAGTCCAGTTGTATTAAACATAACAAACTTGAATGTCACAACATTTTAAACAGACATCAAACTCAAACTCTCTCTCTCTCTCTCTCTCTCTCTCTCTCTCTCTCTCTCTCTCTCTCTCTCTCTCTCTCTCTCTCTCTCTCTCTCTCTCTCTCTCTCTACTAATTGGGGAGTTAGTTATAAGTATCATTGGCCAGGCCATGTTGCAGAAAACGGGGGAAGGGTGGGAAGTTGTCGGGGCAGGGGAACAAAGACTTGGGGAGGAGCAACTAAAAGCAGCAGGTGAGGGAGGGGTTACAGACCAAGAGTCCTGAATCATAAAAGGCTTTGTTTTTAAACTACATTTTAGTCTAAGATCAATCTTTAAAAAATCTAAAGTCAATTCTATTTCAAGTTCTACATCTCCAAATAAAGTTTAAACATCACAGCAATATTCTAGGGGTGGTTTTTGAGGTCTGACCTCTGTTTGACCCCAACCATGACCAGAACCTTCAGAGGGCGTGTGATCTATATATGAGGGCCTCTCATAGCTTTGTATTGTGCTCGCTTTGGCAGCACATATACTAAAATTGGATCGATACAGAGAAGATTAGCATGGCCCCTGCGAAAGGATGACACGCAAATCCGTGAAGCGCTCCTTATTTTCCTCACACGTTGAGAAATTGGAACCAAACAGAGAAGATTGGGCGGTAGTGACCCGGGGAGAATAAATGGTCCATTCCCCTCAGTCTAGTCTAAGGAGGAGGGGAAATGCTGGATGAGAGAAGCTCAGTCTACAGTAGAATGACAGGAACATTTGTGAAGCCTTCCTTATTTTGAAATGGGGAGTGAGACAAGGTTGCAGCCTGAGACCAACTTTATTCAACATGTAGACAAATAATTGGCGAGTTAGGCACGGTTGCAGTCAGAGTTCAACTTTATTCAAAGTTTAGAAATGAATTGGGGAGTGAGACAAGGTTGCACTCTGAGTCCAACTTTATTCAATATCTACAAATGAATTGGAGAGAGACTTGGGTTCAATTTTAGTCCAGTTGTATTAAACATAACAAACTTGAATGTCACAACATTTTAAACAGACATCAAACTCAACTCTCTCTCTCTCTCTCTCTCTCTCTCTCTCTCTCTCTCTCTCTCTCTCTCTCTCTCTCTCTCTCTCTCTCTCTCTCTCTCTCTCTCTCTCTCTCTCTCTCTCTCTCTCTCTCTCTCTCTCTCTCTCTCTCTCTCTCTCTCTCTACTAATTGGGGAGTTAGTTATAAGTATCATTGGCCAGGCCATGTTGCAGAAAACGGGGGAAGGGTGGGAAGTTGTCGGGGCAGGGGAACAAAGACTTGGGGAGGAGCAACTAAAAGCAGCAGGTGAGGGAGGGGTTACAGACCAAGAGTCCTGAATCATAAAAGGCTTTGTTTTTAAACTACATTTTAGTCTAAGATCAATCTTTAAAAAATCTAAAGTCAATTCTATTTCAAGTTCTACATCTCCAAATAAAGTTTAAACATCACAGCAATATTCTAGGGGTGGTTTTGAGGGTCTGACCTCTGTTTGACCCCAACCATGACCAGAACCTTCAGAGGGCGTGTGATCTATATATGAGGGCCTCTCATAGCTTTGTATTGTGCTCGCTTTGGCAGCACATATACTAAAATTGGATCGATACAGAGAAGATTAGCATGGCCCCTGCGAAAGGATGACACGCAAATCCGTGAAGCGCTCCTTATTTTCCTCACACGTTGAGAAATTGGAACCAAACAGAGAAGATTGGGCGGTAGTGACCCGGGGAGAATAAATGGTCCATTCCCCTCAGTCTAGTCTAAGGAGGAGGGGAAATGCTGGATGAGAGAAGCTCAGTCTACAGTAGAATGACAGGAACATTTGTGAAGCCTTCCTTATTTTGAAATGGGGAGTGAGACAAGGTTGCAGCCTGAGACCAACTTTATTCAACATGTAGACAAATAATTGGCGAGTTAGGCACGGTTGCAGTCAGAGTTCAACTTTATTCAAAGTTTAGAAATGAATTGGGGAGTGAGACAAGGTTGCACTCTGAGTCCAACTTTATTCAATATCTACAAATGAATTGGAGAGAGACTTGGGTTCAATTTTAGTCCAGTTGTATTAAACATAACAAACTTGAATGTCACAACATTTTAAACAGACATCAAACTCTCTCTCTCTCTCTCTCTCTCTCTCTCTCTCTCTCTCTCTCTCTCTCTCTCTCTCTCTCTCTCTCTCTCTCTCTCTCTCTCTCTCTCTCTCTCTCTCTCTCTCTCTCTCTCTCTCTCTATTGGGGAGTTAGTTATAAGTATCATTGGCCAGGCCATGTTGCAGAAAACGGGGGAAGGGTGGGAAGTTGTCGGGGCAGGGGAACAAAGACTTGGGGAGGAGCAACTAAAAGCAGCAGGTGAGGGAGGGGTTACAGACCAAGAGTCCTGAATCATAAAAGGCTTTGTTTTTAAACTACATTTTAGTCTAAGATCAATCTTTAAAAAATCTAAAGTCAATTCTATTTCAAGTTCTACATCTCCAAATAAAGTTTAAACATCACAGCAATATTCTAGGGGTGGTTTTTGAGGGTCTGACCTCTGTTTGACCCCAACCATGACCAGAACCTTCAGAGGGCGTGTGATCTATATATGAGGGCCTCTCATAGCTTTGTATTGTGCTCGCTTTGGCAGCACATATACTAAAATTGGATCGATACAGAGAAGATTAGCATGGCCCCTGCGAAAGGATGACACGCAAATCCGTGAAGCGCTCCTTATTTTCCTCACACGTTGAGAAATTGGAACCAAACAGAGAAGATTGGGCGGTAGTGACCCGGGAGAATAAATGGTCCATTCCCCTCAGTCTAGTCTAAGGAGGAGGGGAAATGCTGGATGAGAGAAGCTCAGTCTACAGTAGAATGACAGGAACATTTGTGAAGCCTTCCTTATTTTGAAATGGGGAGTGAGACAAGGTTGCAGCCTGAGACCAACTTTATTCAACATGTAGACAAATAATTGGCGAGTTAGGCACGGTTGCAGTCAGAGTTCAACTTTATTCAAAGTTTAGAAATGAATTGGGGAGTGAGACAAGGTTGCACTCTGAGTCCAACTTTATTCAATATCTACAAATGAATTGGAGAGAGACTTGGGTTCAATTTTAGTCCAGTTGTATTAAACATAACAAACTTGAATGTCACAACATTTTAAACAGACATCAAACTCAGACTCTCTCTCTCTCTCTCTCTCTCTCTCTCTCTCTCTCTCTCTCTCTCTCTCTCTCTCTCTCTCTCTCTCTCTCTCTCTCTCTCTCTCTCTCTCTCTCTCTCTCTCTCTCTCTCTCTCTCTAATTGGGGAGTTAGTTATAAGTATCATTGGCCAGGCCATGTTGCAGAAAACGGGGGAAGGGTGGGAAGTTGTCGGGGCAGGGGAACAAAGACTTGGGGAGGAGCAACTAAAAGCAGCAGGTGAGGGAGGGGTTACAGACCAAGAGTCCTGAATCATAAAAGGCTTTGTTTTTAAACTACATTTTAGTCTAAGATCAATCTTTAAAAAATCTAAAGTCAATTCTATTTCAAGTTCTACATCTCCAAATAAAGTTTAAACATCACAGCAATATTCTAGGGGTGGTTTTTGAGGGTCTGACCTCTGTTTGACCCCAACCATGACCAGAACCTTCAGAGGGCGTGTGATCTATATATGAGGGCCTCTCATAGCTTTGTATTGTGCTCGCTTTGGCAGCACATATACTAAAATTGGATCGATACAGAGAAGATTAGCATGGCCCCTGCGAAAGGATGACACGCAAATCCGTGAAGCGCTCCTTATTTTCCTCACACGTTGAGAAATTGGAACCAAACAGAGAAGATTGGGCGGTAGTGACCCGGGGAGAATAAATGGTCCATTCCCCTCAGTCTAGTCTAAGGAGGAGGGGAAATGCTGGATGAGAGAAGCTCAGTCTACAGTAGAATGACAGGAACATTTGTGAAGCCTTCCTTATTTTGAAATGGGGAGTGAGACAAGGTTGCAGCCTGAGACCAACTTTATTCAACATGTAGACAAATAATTGGCGAGTTAGGCACGGTTGCAGTCAGAGTTCAACTTTATTCAAAGTTTAGAAATGAATTGGGGAGTGAGACAAGGTTGCACTCTGAGTCCAACTTTATTCAATATCTACAAATGAATTGGAGAGAGACTTGGGTTCAATTTTAGTCCAGTTGTATTAAACATAACAAACTTGAATGTCACAACATTTTAAACAGACATCAAACTCAGACTCTCTCTCTCTCTCTCTCTCTCTCTCTCTCTCTCTCTCTCTCTCTCTCTCTCTCTCTCTCTCTCTCTCTCTCTCTCTCTCTCTCTCTCTCTCTCTCTCTCTCTCTCTCTCTCTCTCTCTCTCTACTAATTGGGGAGTTAGTTATAAGTATCATTGGCCAGGCCATGTTGCAGAAAACGGGGGAAGGGTGGGAAGTTGTCGGGGCAGGGGAACAAAGACTTGGGGAGGAGCAACTAAAAGCAGCAGGTGAGGGAGGGGTTACAGACCAAGAGTCCTGAATCATAAAAGGCTTTGTTTTTAAACTACATTTTAGTCTAAGATCAATCTTTAAAAAATCTAAAGTCAATTCTATTTCAAGTTCTACATCTCCAAATAAAGTTTAAACATCACAGCAATATTCTAGGGGTGGTTTTTGAG
This sequence comes from Oncorhynchus gorbuscha, assembly GCF_021184085.1. Classification (NCBI taxonomy): domain Eukaryota; kingdom Metazoa; phylum Chordata; class Actinopteri; order Salmoniformes; family Salmonidae; genus Oncorhynchus; species Oncorhynchus gorbuscha. The sequence goes on from NC_060190.1 coordinate 2,961,910, forward strand.
GGTCTGACCTCTGTTTGACCCCAACCATGACCAGAACCTTCAGAGGGCGTGTGATCTATATATGAGGGCCTCTCATAGCTTTGTATTGTGCTCGCTTTGGCAGCACATATACTAAAATTGGATCGATACAGAGAAGATTAGCATGGCCCCTGCGAAAGGATGACACGCAAATCCGTGAAGCGCTCCTTATTTTCCTCACACGTTGAGAAATTGGAACCAAACAGAGAAGATTGGGCGGTAGTGACCCGGGAGAATAAATGGTCCATTCCCCTCAGTCTAGTCTAAGGAGGAGGGGAAATGCTGGATGAGAGAAGCTCAGTCTACAGTAGAATGACAGGAACATTTGTGAAGCCTTCCTTATTTTGAAATGGGGAGTGAGACAAGGTTGCAGCCTGAGACCAACTTTATTCAACATGTAGACAAATAATTGGCGAGTTAGGCACGGTTGCAGTCAGAGTTCAACTTTATTCAAAGTTTAGAAATGAATTGGGGAGTGAGACAAGGTTGCACTCTGAGTCCAACTTTATTCAATATCTACAAATGAATTGGAGAGAGACTTGGGTTCAATTTTAGTCCAGTTGTATTAAACATAACAAACTTGAATGTCACAACATTTTAAACAGACATCAAACTCTCTCTCTCTCTCTCTCTCTCTCTCTCTCTCTCTCTCTCTCTCTCTCTCTCTCTCTCTCTCTCTCTCTCTCTCTCTCTCTCTCTCTCTCTCTCTCTCTCTCTCTCTCTCTCTCTACTAATTGGGGAGTTAGTTATAAGTATCATTGGCCAGGCCATGTTGCAGAAAACGGGGGAAGGGTGGGAAGTTGTCGGGGCAGGGGAACAAAGACTTGGGGAGGAGCAACTAAAAGCAGCAGGTGAGGGAGGGGTTACAGACCAAGAGTCCTGAATCATAAAAGGCTTTGTTTTTAAACTACATTTTAGTCTAAGATCAATCTTTAAAAAATCTAAAGTCAATTCTATTTCAAGTTCTACATCTCCAAATAAAGTTTAAACATCACAGCAATATTCTAGGGGTGGTTTTTGAGGGTCTGACCTCTGTTTGACCCCAACCATGACCAGAACCTTCAGAGGGAACGTGTGATCTATATATGAGGGCCTCTCATAGCTTTGTATTGTGCTCGCTTTGGCAGCACATATACTAAAATTGGATCGATACAGAGAAGATTAGCATGGCCCCTGCGAAAGGATGACACGCAAATCCGTGAAGCGCTCCTTATTTTCCTCACACGTTGAGAAATTGGAACCAAACAGAGAAGATTGGGCGGTAGTGACCCGGGGAGAATAAATGGTCCATTCCCCTCAGTCTAGTCTAAGGAGGAGGGGAAATGCTGGATGAGAGAAGCTCAGTCTACAGTAGAATGACAGGAACATTTGTGAAGCCTTCCTTATTTTGAAATGGGGAGTGAGACAAGGTTGCAGCCTGAGACCAACTTTATTCAACATGTAGACAAATAATTGGCGAGTTAGGCACGGTTGCAGTCAGAGTTCAACTTTATTCAAAGTTTAGAAATGAATTGGGGAGTGAGACAAGGTTGCACTCTGAGTCCAACTTTATTCAATATCTACAAATGAATTGGAGAGAGACTTGGGTTCAATTTTAGTCCAGTTGTATTAAACATAACAAACTTGAATGTCACAACATTTTAAACAGACATCAAACTCTCTCTCTCTCTCTCTCTCTCTCTCTCTCTCTCTCTCTCTCTCTCTCTCTCTCTCTCTCTCTCTCTCTCTCTCTCTCTCTCTCTCTCTCTCTCTCTCTCTCTCTACTAATGGGGAGTTAGTTATAAGTATCATTGGCCAGGCCATGTTGCAGAAAACGGGGAAGGGTGGGAAGTTGTCGGGGCAGGGGAACAAAGACTTGGGGAGGAGCAACTAAAAGCAGCAGGTGAGGGAGGGGTTACAGACCAAGAGTCCTGAATCATAAAAGGCTTTGTTTTTAAACTACATTTTAGTCTAAGATCAATCTTTAAAAAATCTAAAGTCAATTCTATTTCAAGTTCTACATCTCCAAATAAAGTTTAAACATCACAGCAATATTCTAGGGGTGGTTTTGAGGGTCTGACCTCTGTTTGACCCCAACCATGAGCCAGAACCTTCAGAGGGCGTGTGATCTATATATGAGGGCCTCTCATAGCTTTGTATTGTGCTCGCTTTGGCAGCACATATACTAAAATTGGATCGATACAGAGAAGATTAGCATGGCCCCTGCGAAAGGATGACACGCAAATCCGTGAAGCGCTCCTTATTTTCCTCACACGTTGAGAAATTGGAACCAAACAGAGAAGATTGGGCGGTAGTGACCCGGGAGAATAAATGGTCCATTCCCCTCAGTCTAGTCTAAGGAGGAGGGGAAATGCTGGATGAGAGAAGCTCAGTCTACAGTAGAATGACAGGAACATTTGTGAAGCCTTCCTTATTTTGAAATGGGGAGTGAGACAAGGTTGCAGCCTGAGACCAACTTTATTCAACATGTAGACAAATAATTGGCGAGTTAGGCACGGTTGCAGTCAGAGTTCAACTTTATTCAAAGTTTAGAAATGAATTGGGGAGTGAGACAAGGTTGCACTCTGAGTCCAACTTTATTCAATATCTACAAATGAATTGGAGAGAGACTTGGGTTCAATTTTAGTCCAGTTGTATTAAACATAACAAACTTGAATGTCACAACATTTTAAACAGACATCAAACTCAGACTCTCTCTCTCTCTCTCTCTCTCTCTCTCTCTCTCTCTCTCTCTCTCTCTCTCTCTCTCTCTCTCTCTCTCTCTCTCTCTCTCTCTCTCTCTCTCTCTCTCTCTCTCTCTCTCTCTCTACTAATTGGGGAGTTAGTTATAAGTATCATTGGCCAGGCCATGTTGCAGAAAACGGGGGAAGGGTGGGAAGTTGTCGGGGCAGGGGAACAAAGACTTGGGGAGGAGCAACTAAAAGCAGCAGGTGAGGGAGGGGTTACAGACCAAGAGTCCTGAATCATAAAAGGCTTTGTTTTTAAACTACATTTTAGTCTAAGATCAATCTTTAAAAAATCTAAAGTCAATTCTATTTCAAGTTCTACATCTCCAAATAAAGTTTAAACATCACAGCAATATTCTAGGGGTGGTTTTTGAGGGTCTGACCTCTGTTTGACCCCAACCATGACCAGAACCTTCAGAGGGCGTGTGATCTATATATGAGGGCCTCTCATAGCTTTGTATTGTGCTCGCTTTGGCAGCACATATACTAAAATTGGATCGATACAGAGAAGATTAGCATGGCCCCTGCGAAAGGATGACACGCAAATCCGTGAAGCGCTCCTTATTTTCCTCACACGTTGAGAAATTGGAACCAAACAGAGAAGATTGGGCGGTAGTGACCCGGGGAGAATAAATGGTCCATTCCCCTCAGTCTAGTCTAAGGAGGAGGGGAAATGCTGGATGAGAGAAGCTCAGTCTACAGTAGAATGACAGGAACATTTGTGAAGCCTTCCTTATTTTGAAATGGGGAGTGAGACAAGGTTGCAGCCTGAGACCAACTTTATTCAACATGTAGACAAATAATTGGCGAGTTAGGCACGGTTGCAGTCAGAGTTCAACTTTATTCAAAGTTTAGAAATGAATTGGGGAGTGAGACAAGGTTGCACTCTGAGTCCAACTTTATTCAATATCTACAAATGAATTGGAGAGAGACTTGGGTTCAATTTTAGTCCAGTTGTATTAAACATAACAAACTTGAATGTCACAACATTTTAAACAGACATCAAACTCAGACTCTCTCTCTCTCTCTCTCTCTCTCTCTCTCTCTCTCTCTCTCTCTCTCTCTCTCTCTCTCTCTCTCTCTCTCTCTCTCTCTCTCTCTCTCTCTCTCTCTCTCTCTCTCTCTCTACTAATTGGGGAGTTAGTTATAAGTATCATTGGCCAGGCCATGTTGCAGAAAACGGGGAAGGGTGGGAAGTTGTCGGGGCAGGGGAACAAAGACTTGGGGAGGAGCAACTAAAAGCAGCAGGTGAGGGAGGGGTTACAGACCAAGAGTCCTGAATCATAAAAGGCTTTGTTTTTAAACTACATTTTAGTCTAAGATCAATCTTTAAAAAATCTAAAGTCAATTCTATTTCAAGTTCTACATCTCCAAATAAAGTTTAAACATCACAGCAATATTCTAGGGGTGGTTTTTGAGGGTCTGACCTCTGTTTGACCCCAACCATGACCAGAACCTTCAGAGGGCGTGTGATCTATATATGAGGGCCTCTCATAGCTTTGTATTGTGCTCGCTTTGGCAGCACATATACTAAAATTGGATCGATACAGAGAAGATTAGCATGGCCCCTGCGAAAGGATGACACGCAAATCCGTGAAGCGCTCCTTATTTTCCTCACACGTTGAGAAATTGGAACCAAACAGAGAAGATTGGGCGGTAGTGACCCGGGAGAATAAATGGTCCATTCCCCTCAGTCTAGTCTAAGGAGGAGGGGAAATGCTGGATGAGAGAAGCTCAGTCTACAGTAGAATGACAGGAACATTTGTGAAGCCTTCCTTATTTTGAAATGGGGAGTGAGACAAGGTTGCAGCCTGAGACCAACTTTATTCAACATGTAGACAAATAATTGGCGAGTTAGGCACGGTTGCAGTCAGAGTTCAACTTTATTCAAAGTTTAGAAATGAATTGGGGAGTGAGACAAGGTTGCACTCTGAGTCCAACTTTATTCAATATCTACAAATGAATTGGAGAGAGACTTGGGTTCAATTTTAGTCCAGTTGTATTAAACATAACAAACTTGAATGTCACAACATTTTAAACAGACATCAAACTCAGACTCTCTCTCTCTCTCTCTCTCTCTCTCTCTCTCTCTCTCTCTCTCTCTCTCTCTCTCTCTCTCTCTCTCTCTCTCTCTCTCTCTCTCTCTCTCTCTCTCTCTCTCTCTCTCTCTCTCTCTGTCTCTACTAATTGGGGAGTTAGTTATAAGTATCATTGGCCAGGCCATGTTGCAGAAAACGGGGAAGGGTGGGAAGTTGTCGGGGCAGGGGAACAAAGACTTGGGGAGGAGCAACTAAAAGCAGCAGGTGAGGGAGGGGTTACAGACCAAGAGTCCTGAATCATAAAAGGCTTTGTTTTTAAACTACATTTTAGTCTAAGATCAATCTTTAAAAAATCTAAAGTCAATTCTATTTCAAGTTCTACATCTCCAAATAAAGTTTAAACATCACAGCAATATTCTAGGGGTGGTTTTTGAGGGTCTGACCTCTGTTTGACCCCAACCATGACCAGAACCTTCAGAGGGCGTGTGATCTATATATGAGGGCCTCTCATAGCTTTGTATTGTGCTCGCTTTGGCAGCACATATACTAAAATTGGATCGATACAGAGAAGATTAGCATGGCCCCTGCGAAAGGATGACACGCAAATCCGTGAAGCGCTCCTTATTTTCCTCACACGTTGAGAAATTGGAACCAAACAGAGAAGATTGGGCGGTAGTGACCCGGGGAGAATAAATGGTCCATTCCCCTCAGTCTAGTCTAAGGAGGAGGGGAAATGCTGGATGAGAGAAGCTCAGTCTACAGTAGAATGACAGGAACATTTGTGAAGCCTTCCTTATTTTGAAATGGGGAGTGAGACAAGGTTGCAGCCTGAGACCAACTTTATTCAACATGTAGACAAATAATTGGCGAGTTAGGCACGGTTGCAGTCAGAGTTCAACTTTATTCAAAGTTTAGAAATGAATTGGGGAGTGAGACAAGGTTGCACTCTGAGTCCAACTTTATTCAATATCTACAAATGAATTGGAGAGAGACTTGGGTTCAATTTTAGTCCAGTTGTATTAAACATAACAAACTTGAATGTCACAACATTTTAAACAGACATCAAACTCAGACTCTCTCTCTCTCTCTCTCTCTCTCTCTCTCTCTCTCTCTCTCTCTCTCTCTCTCTCTCTCTCTCTCTCTCTCTCTCTCTCTCTCTCTCTCTCTCTCTCTCTCTCTCTCTCTCTCTCTCTCTCTCTCTCTCTCTCTACTACTAATTGGGGAGTTAGTTATAAGTATCATTGGCCAGGCCATGTTGCAGAAAACGGGGAAGGGTGGGAAGTTGTCGGGGCAGGGGAACAAAGACTTGGGGAGGAGCAACTAAAAGCAGCAGGTGAGGGAGGGGTTACAGACCAAGAGTCCTGAATCATAAAAGGCTTTGTTTTTAAACTACATTTTAGTCTAAGATCAATCTTTAAAAAATCTAAAGTCAATTCTATTTCAAGTTCTACATCTCCAAATAAAGTTTAAACATCACAGCAATATTCTAGGGGTGGTTTTGAGGGTCTGACCTCTGTTTGACCCCAACCATGACCAGAACCTTCAGAGGGCGTGTGATCTATATATGAGGGCCTCTCATAGCTTTGTATTGTGCTCGCTTTGGCAGCACATATACTAAAATTGGATCGATACAGAGAAGATTAGCATGGCCCCTGCGAAAGGATGACACGCAAATCCGTGAAGCGCTCCTTATTTTCCTCACACGTTGAGAAATTGGAACCAAACAGAGAAGATTGGGCGGTAGTGACCCGGGGAGAATAAATGGTCCATTCCCCTCAGTCTAGTCTAAGGAGGAGGGGAAATGCTGGATGAGAGAAGCTCAGTCTACAGTAGAATGACAGGAACATTTGTGAAGCCTTCCTTATTTTGAAATGGGGAGTGAGACAAGGTTGCAGCCTGAGACCAACTTTATTCAACATGTAGACAAATAATTGGCGAGTTAGGCACGGTTGCAGTCAGAGTTCAACTTTATTCAAAGTTTAGAAATGAATTGGGGAGTGAGACAAGGTTGCACTCTGAGTCCAACTTTATTCAATATCTACAAATGAATTGGAGAGAGACTTGGGTTCAATTTTAGTCCAGTTGTATTAAACATAACAAACTTGAATGTCACAACATTTTAAACAGACATCAAACTCAGACTCTCTCTCTCTCTCTCTCTCTCTCTCTCTCTCTCTCTCTCTCTCTCTCTCTCTCTCTCTCTCTCTCTCTCTCTCTCTCTCTCTCTCTACTAATTGGGGAGTTAGTTATAAGTATCATTGGCCAGGCCATGTTGCAGAAAACGGGGAAGGGTGGGAAGTTGTCGGGGCAGGGGAACAAAGACTTGGGGAGGAGCAACTAAAAGCAGCAGGTGAGGGAGGGGTTACAGACCAAGAGTCCTGAATCATAAAAGGCTTTGTTTTTAAACTACATTTTAGTCTAAGATCAATCTTTAAAAAATCTAAAGTCAATTCTATTTCAAGTTCTACATCTCCAAATAAAGTTTAAACATCACAGCAATATTCTAGGGGTGGTTTTTGAGGGTCTGACCTCTGTTTGACCCCAACCATGACCAGAACCTTCAGAGGGCGTGTGATCTATATATGAGGGCCTCTCATAGCTTTGTATTGTGCTCGCTTTGGCAGCACATATACTAAAATTGGATCGATACAGAGAAGATTAGCATGGCCCCTGCGAAAGGATGACACGCAAATCCGTGAAGCGCTCCTTATTTTCCTCACACGTTGAGAAATTGGAACCAAACAGAGAAGATTGGGCGGTAGTGACCCGGGAGAATAAATGGTCCATTCCCCTCAGTCTAGTCTAAGGAGGAGGGGAAATGCTGGATGAGAGAAGCTCAGTCTACAGTAGAATGACAGGAACATTTGTGAAGCCTTCCTTATTTTGAAATGGGGAGTGAGACAAGGTTGCAGCCTGAGACCAACTTTATTCAACATGTAGACAAATAATTGGCGAGTTAGGCACGGTTGCAGTCAGAGTTCAACTTTATTCAAAGTTTAGAAATGAATTGGGGAGTGAGACAAGGTTGCACTCTGAGTCCAACTTTATTCAATATCTACAAATGAATTGGAGAGAGACTTGGGTTCAATTTTAGTCCAGTTGTATTAAACATAACAAACTTGAATGTCACAACATTTTAAACAGACATCAAACTCAGACTCTCTCTCTCTCTCTCTCTCTCTCTCTCTCTCTCTCTCTCTCTCTCTCTCTCTCTCTCTCTCTCTCTCTCTCTCTCTCTCTCTCTCTCTCTCTCTCTCTAATTGGGGAGTTAGTTATAAGTATCATTGGCCAGGCCATGTTGCAGAAAACGGGGGAAGGGTGGGAAGTTGTCGGGGCAGGGGAACAAAGACTTGGGGAGGAGCAACTAAAAGCAGCAGGTGAGGGAGGGGTTACAGACCAAGAGTCCTGAATCATAAAAGGCTTTGTTTTTAAACTACATTTTAGTCTAAGATCAATCTTTAAAAAATCTAAAGTCAATTCTATTTCAAGTTCTACATCTCCAAATAAAGTTTAAACATCACAGCAATATTCTAGGGGTGGTTTTTGAGGGTCTGACCTCTGTTTGACCCCAACCATGACCAGAACCTTCAGAGGGCGTGTGATCTATATATGAGGGCCTCTCATAGCTTTGTATTGTGCTCGCTTTGGCAGCACATATACTAAAATTGGATCGATACAGAGAAGATTAGCATGGCCCCTGCGAAAGGATGACACGCAAATCCGTGAAGCGCTCCTTATTTTCCTCACACGTTGAGAAATTGGAACCAAACAGAGAAGATTGGGCGGTAGTGACCCGGGAGAATAAATGGTCCATTCCCCTCAGTCTAGTCTAAGGAGGAGGGGAAATGCTGGATGAGAGAAGCTCAGTCTACAGTAGAATGACAGGAACATTTGTGAAGCCTTCCTTATTTTGAAATGGGGAGTGAGACAAGGTTGCAGCCTGAGACCAACTTTATTCAACATGTAGACAAATAATTGGCGAGTTAGGCACGGTTGCAGTCAGAGTTCAACTTTATTCAAAGTTTAGAAATGAATTGGGGAGTGAGACAAGGTTGCACTCTGAGTCCAACTTTATTCAATATCTACAAATGAATTGGAGAGAGACTTGGGTTCAATTTTAGTCCAGTTGTATTAAACATAACAAACTTGAATGTCACAACATTTTAAACAGACATCAAACTCAGACTCTCTCTCTCTCTCTCTCTCTCTCTCTCTCTCTCTCTCTCTCTCTCTCTCTCTCTCTCTCTCTCTCTCTCTCTCTCTCTCTCTCTCTCTCTACTAATTGGGGAGTTAGTTATAAGTATCATTGGCCAGGCCATGTTGCAGAAAACGGGGAAGGGTGGGAAGTTGTCGGGGCAGGGGAACAAAGACTTGGGGAGGAGCAACTAAAAGCAGCAGGTGAGGGAGGGGTTACAGACCAAGAGTCCTGAATCATAAAAGGCTTTGTTTTTAAACTACATTTTAGTCTAAGATCAATCTTTAAAAAATCTAAAGTCAATTCTATTTCAAGTTCTACATCTCCAAATAAAGTTTAAACATCACAGCAATATTCTAGGGGTGGTTTTTGAGGGTCTGACCTCTGTTTGACCCCAACCATGACCAGAACCTTCAGAGGGCGTGTGATCTATATATGAGGGCCTCTCATAGCTTTGTATTGTGCTCGCTTTGGCAGCACATATACTAAAATTGGATCGATACAGAGAAGATTAGCATGGCCCCTGCGAAAGGATGACACGCAAATCCGTGAAGCGCTCCTTATTTTCCTCACACGTTGAGAAATTGGAACCAAACAGAGAAGATTGGGCGGTAGTGACCCGGGGAGAATAAATGGTCCATTCCCCTCAGTCTAGTCTAAGGAGGAGGGGAAATGCTGGATGAGAGAAGCTCAGTCTACAGTAGAATGACAGGAACATTTGTGAAGCCTTCCTTATTTTGAAATGGGGAGTGAGACAAGGTTGCAGCCTGAGACCAACTTTATTCAACATGTAGACAAATAATTGGCGAGTTAGGCACGGTTGCAGTCAGAGTTCAACTTTATTCAAAGTTTAGAAATGAATTGGGGAGTGAGACAAGGTTGCACTCTGAGTCCAACTTTATTCAATATCTACAAATGAATTGGAGAGAGACTTGGGTTCAATTTTAGTCCAGTTGTATTAAACATAACAAACTTGAATGTCACAACATTTTAAACAGACATCAAACTCAGACTCTCTCTCTCTCTCTCTCTCTCTCTCTCTCTCTCTCTCTCTCTCTCTCTCTCTCTCTCTCTCTCTCTCTCTCTCTCTCTCTCTCTCTCTCTCTCTCTCTCTCTCTCTCTCTCTCTCTCTCTACTAATTGGGGAGTTAGTTATAAGTATCATTGGCCAGGCCATGTTGCAGAAAACGGGGGAAGGGTGGGAAGTTGTCGGGGCAGGGGAACAAAGACTTGGGGAGGAGCAACTAAAAGCAGCAGGTGAGGGAGGGGTTACAGACCAAGAGTCCTGAATCATAAAAGGCTTTGTTTTTAAACTACATTTTAGTCTAAGATCAATCTTTAAAAAATCTAAAGTCAATTCTATTTCAAGTTCTACATCTCCAAATAAAGTTTAAACATCACAGCAATATTCTAGGGGTGGTTTTTGAGGGTCTGACCTCTGTTTGACCCCAACCATGACCAGAACCTTCAGAGGGCGTGTGATCTATATATGAGGGCCTCTCATAGCTTTGTATTGTGCTCGCTTTGGCAGCACATATACTAAAATTGGATCGATACAGAGAAGATTAGCATGGCCCCTGCGAAAGGATGACACGCAAATCCGTGAAGCGCTCCTTATTTTCCTCACACGTTGAGAAATTGGAACCAAACAGAGAAGATTGGGCGGTAGTGACCCGGGGAGAATAAATGGTCCATTCCCCTCAGTCTAGTCTAAGGAGGAGGGGAAATGCTGGATGAGAGAAGCTCAGTCTACAGTAGAATGACAGGAACATTTGTGAAGCCTTCCTTATTTTGAAATGGGGAGTGAGACAAGGTTGCAGCCTGAGACCAACTTTATTCAACATGTAGACAAATAATTGGCGAGTTAGGCACGGTTGCAGTCAGAGTTCAACTTTATTCAAAGTTTAGAAATGAATTGGGGAGTGAGACAAGGTTGCACTCTGAGTCCAACTTTATTCAATATCTACAAATGAATTGGAGAGAGACTTGGGTTCAATTTTAGTCCAGTTGTATTAAACATAACAAACTTGAATGTCACAACATTTTAAACAGACATCAAACTCAGACTCTCTCTCTCTCTCTCTCTCTCTCTCTCTCTCTCTCTCTCTCTCTCTCTCTCTCTCTCTCTCTCTCTCTCTCTCTCTCTCTCTCTCTCTCTCTCTCTCTCTCTCTCTCTCTCTCTCTCTCTCTCTACTAATTGGGGAGTTAGTTATAAGTATCATTGGCCAGGCCATGTTGCAGAAAACGGGGAAGGGTGGGAAGTTGTCGGGGCAGGGGAACAAAGACTTGGGGAGGAGCAACTAAAAGCAGCAGGTGAGGGAGGGGTTACAGACCAAGAGTCCTGAATCATAAAAGGCTTTGTTTTTAAACTACATTTTAGTCTAAGATCAATCTTTAAAAAATCTAAAGTCAATTCTATTTCAAGTTCTACATCTCCAAATAAAGTTTAAACATCACAGCAATATTCTAGGGGTGGTTTTTGAGGGTCTGACCTCTGTTTGACCCCAACCATGACCAGAACCTTCAGAGGGCGTGTGATCTATATATGAGGGCCTCTCATAGCTTTGTATTGTGCTCGCTTTGGCAGCACATATACTAAAATTGGATCGATACAGAGAAGATTAGCATGGCCCCTGCGAAAGGATGACACGCAAATCCGTGAAGCGCTCCTTATTTTCCTCACACGTTGAGAAATTGGAACCAAACAGAGAAGATTGGGCGGTAGTGACCCGGGAGAATAAATGGTCCATTCCCCTCAGTCTAGTCTAAGGAGGAGGGGAAATGCTGGATGAGAGAAGCTCAGTCTACAGTAGAATGACAGGAACATTTGTGAAGCCTTCCTTATTTTGAAATGGGGAGTGAGACAAGGTTGCAGCCTGAGACCAACTTTATTCAACATGTAGACAAATAATTGGCGAGTTAGGCACGGTTGCAGTCAGAGTTCAACTTTATTCAAAGTTTAGAAATGAATTGGGGAGTGAGACAAGGTTGCACTCTGAGTCCAACTTTATTCAATATCTACAAATGAATTGGAGAGAGACTTGGGTTCAATTTTAGTCCAGTTGTATTAAACATAACAAACTTGAATGTCACAACATTTTAAACAGACATCAAACTCAGACTCTCTCTCTCTCTCTCTCTCTCTCTCTCTCTCTCTCTCTCTCTCTCTCTCTCTCTCTCTCTCTCTCTCTCTCTCTCTCTCTCTCTCTCTCTCTCTCTACTAATTGGGGAGTTAGTTATAAGTATCATTGGCCAGGCCATGTTGCAGAAAACGGGGAAGGGTGGGAAGTTGTCGGGGCAGGGGAACAAAGACTTGGGGAGGAGCAACTAAAAGCAGCAGGTGAGGGAGGGGTTACAGACCAAGAGTCCTGAATCATAAAAGGCTTTGTTTTTAAACTACATTTTAGTCTAAGATCAATCTTTAAAAAATCTAAAGTCAATTCTATTTCAAGTTCTACATCTCCAAATAAAGTTTAAACATCACAGCAATATTCTAGGGGTGGTTTTTGAGGGTCTGACCTCTGTTTGACCCCAACCATGACCAGAACCTTCAGAGGGCGTGTGATCTATATATGAGGGCCTCTCATAGCTTTGTATTGTGCTCGCTTTGGCAGCACATATACTAAAATTGGATCGATACAGAGAAGATTAGCATGGCCCCTGCGAAAGGATGACACGCAAATCCGTGAAGCGCTCCTTATTTTCCTCACACGTTGAGAAATTGGAACCAAACAGAGAAGATTGGGCGGTAGTGACCCGGGGAGAATAAATGGTCCATTCCCCTCAGTCTAGTCTAAGGAGGAGGGGAAATGCTGGATGAGAGAAGCTCAGTCTACAGTAGAATGACAGGAACATTTGTGAAGCCTTCCTTATTTTGAAATGGGGAGTGAGACAAGGTTGCAGCCTGAGACCAACTTTATTCAACATGTAGACAAATAATTGGCGAGTTAGGCACGGTTGCAGTCAGAGTTCAACTTTATTCAAAGTTTAGAAATGAATTGGGGAGTGAGACAAGGTTGCACTCTGAGTCCAACTTTATTCAATATCTACAAATGAATTGGAGAGAGACTTGGGTTCAATTTTAGTCCAGTTGTATTAAACATAACAAACTTGAATGTCACAACATTTTAAACAGACATCAAACTCAGACTCTCTCTCTCTCTCTCTCTCTCTCTCTCTCTCTCTCTCTCTCTCTCTCTCTCTCTCTCTCTCTCTCTCTCTCTCTCTCTCTCTCTCTCTCTCTCTCTACTAATTGGGGAGTTAGTTATAAGTATCATTGGCCAGGCCATGTTGCAGAAAACGGGGGAAGGGTGGGAAGTTGTCGGGGCAGGGGAACAAAGACTTGGGGAGGAGCAACTAAAAGCAGCAGGTGAGGGAGGGGTTACAGACCAAGAGTCCTGAATCATAAAAGGCTTTGTTTTTAAACTACATTTTAGTCTAAGATCAATCTTTAAAAAATCTAAAGTCAATTCTATTTCAAGTTCTACATCTCCAAATAAAGTTTAAACATCACAGCAATATTCTAGGGGTGGTTTTGAGGGTCTGACCTCTGTTTGACCCCAACCATGACCAGAACCTTCAGAGGGCGTGTGATCTATATATGAGGGCCTCTCATAGCTTTGTATTGTGCTCGCTTTGGCAGCACATATACTAAAATTGGATCGATACAGAGAAGATTAGCATGGCCCCTGCGAAAGGATGACACGCAAATCCGTGAAGCGCTCCTTATTTTCCTCACACGTTGAGAAATTGGAACCAAACAGAGAAGATTGGGCGGTAGTGACCCGGGGAGAATAAATGGTCCATTCCCCTCAGTCTAGTCTAAGGAGGAGGGGAAATGCTGGATGAGAGAAGCTCAGTCTACAGTAGAATGACAGGAACATTTGTGAAGCCTTCCTTATTTTGAAATGGGGAGTGAGACAAGGTTGCAGCCTGAGACCAACTTTATTCAACATGTAGACAAATAATTGGCGAGTTAGGCACGGTTGCAGTCAGAGTTCAACTTTATTCAAAGTTTAGAAATGAATTGGGGAGTGAGACAAGGTTGCACTCTGAGTCCAACTTTATTCAATATCTACAAATGAATTGGAGAGAGACTTGGGTTCAATTTTAGTCCAGTTGTATTAAACATAACAAACTTGAATGTCACAACATTTTAAACAGACATCAAACTCTCTCTCTCTCTCTCTCTCTCTCTCTCTCTCTCTCTCTCTCTCTCTCTCTCTCTCTCTCTCTCTCTCTCTCTCTCTCTCTCTCTCTCTACTAATTGGGGAGTTAGTTATAAGTATCATTGGCCAGGCCATGTTGCAGAAAACGGGGGAAGGGTGGGAAGTTGTCGGGGCAGGGGAACAAAGACTTGGGGAGGAGCAACTAAAAGCAGCAGGTGAGGGAGGGGTTACAGACCAAGAGTCCTGAATCATAAAAGGCTTTGTTTTTAAACTACATTTTAGTCTAAGATCAATCTTTAAAAAATCTAAAGTCAATTCTATTTCAAGTTCTACATCTCCAAATAAAGTTTAAACATCACAGCAATATTCTAGGGGTGGTTTTTGAGGGTCTGACCTCTGTTTGACCCCAACCATGACCAGAACCTTCAGAGGGCGTGTGATCTATATATGAGGGCCTCTCATAGCTTTGTATTGTGCTCGCTTTGGCAGCACATATACTAAAATTGGATCGATACAGAGAAGATTAGCATGGCCCCTGCGAAAGGATGACACGCAAATCCGTGAAGCGCTCCTTATTTTCCTCACACGTTGAGAAATTGGAACCAAACAGAGAAGATTGGGCGGTAGTGACCCGGGGAGAATAAATGGTCCATTCCCCTCAGTCTAGTCTAAGGAGGAGGGGAAATGCTGGATGAGAGAAGCTCAGTCTACAGTAGAATGACAGGAACATTTGTGAAGCCTTCCTTATTTTGAAATGGGGAGTGAGACAAGGTTGCAGCCTGAGACCAACTTTATTCAACATGTAGACAAATAATTGGCGAGTTAGGCACGGTTGCAGTCAGAGTTCAACTTTATTCAAAGTTTAGAAATGAATTGGGGAGTGAGACAAGGTTGCACTCTGAGTCCAACTTTATTCAATATCTACAAATGAATTGGAGAGAGACTTGGGTTCAATTTTAG